>NW_027413661.1:604785-907177 GCF_048544455.1 Silene latifolia | reverse complement strand
GCCACCGTCCAACCCCTCACGGCAGGGTAGGTCGAGGGAACACCGTCTGTGGTCCCCGGACGCAGAGGAGTGAAGTAAGCATACAACCAAGCCTGTAATCAAACACAGCAAACACAAATCAGCTAATTTCCCAAAAATTGCCAAATCAAAATCAAAATCAAACTCAAAAAACTAATACAAAAATGCTCGTACCTCAAAAATGAGACCGGGGCCAACCAAAGCAAGAGCACTACCCTCTCCCACTGACTCCGGGCGCACCGCCGCGTGCAAGTACTGGGTAAAACTCGCCAGAGCCGGCGTAACCCAGTCGAACTGACCCAAGGTGTTGAGGTCAGTAAGGAGAGGAAGCACTTTGGTCGACAAGCGCTCACCCTTGTCACCAAAGTACATGGCACCCAAGAAGTACCACAACCACAGCCGCGCCTCCTTCGTATCGGCCTCAACCTCTGCCTCCGGACTCTCCAACGGCACCGGAGCAACACCTGCCACCCTCCCAGTGAAGTGGTCCTTCACGTACGAACTCGCGATCAAGTACGGAGTGACGTCGAAAGGCTCCGGCAAAGCAGTACCGATCAGAGCAGTAACCGCAGGAGAAGACACTCTCTCCGGCATCTCGGTAAACTCAATGGGCAACTCGCCGCAGTGAAGGCCGGATACCATGGCGAAGTCCTCTAAAGTCACGCCGACCTCCCCAAACTCCATGTGGAATGACGACGTCGTGTCCCAGTACCGATCCAACATGGCACGGATCAGACACAGGTTCGCCCTATTCGAAGACCTGTGAATATCCCGCCAAGCTGCCACCAACGGCCCAAAAGCCGACCTCTCTATCAACGCCCTCGTCCCGGCTCGGAGAACGTCATAAAAACCCAGGCAGGTAGTGAAGCCCGAGAAAGTCCTCATGGTGCCAATCTCCTGAAGTAAAAAACAAACAACGTCGAAATGCCTATTTAGGCCCGACACTTCAAAAGTGACAAAGGTTCAATCAAGGGACACGACTCACCAAGCCCTCGTGAGCACGGTAGGAGAGGTGCCTGTCCAGTCGAAGCAACAACTGGCTACCGTCAAAACCCTCGGCCCAAGCAGGCGCAGCCCGCCAGTGCAACCCCCGTGGGGCTGTAGCTCGCCTGGCTCTCCAGCTCGCGACATCGGCATTGTCCTCAACTGTCTCCGCCCTCCGTCTCTTATGGCCGCGAGACTCAACATTACGGATAGGGCCCATCTCCACGACCCTGGCGACGTTCTGTAACGTCCGTCTAGTTGCACGAGGACGACGCTCCCTTGTGGAAACCCTCCTCCCGGAGGTACCAGCCTCAGAGTCAGTCTGAGCTCTCCCAGTGACAGTAGCCCCAACAACGGGCACCTCACGCTCCTCAACGGCCCCCGCGGCCCCAACAACCTGCTCGGGAGGTCTCTCCTCCTCGGTAACGTCCTCCACAACCACAACGGGTGTGCTAGCCGGAGTACTAACCGGCCTCACCCCTAACAACTCCTCCAGAGTCGCAGCAAGGGACCCGATCTGTCCCGAACACTCTCCTACAAACAAAAAACGTCAGCCGAAATTTCGGCATTACGACGGCATGAAATGGATAAATCCAAAAAAAACAACAAACCAAAAATAACAACCTGCAAAGCAAAACAAGGGCAATCCCGCCCAAAATCCAACCAAACAAAACCATTCAAAAAAAGCACAAAAACGACTCGCCCCTCTTTTCAAGCAAAAGACGAGTCAAAACCACAAAAAAACGGCATTTTCAAGACCCCTACAGGATCCGCCAACAAACCAAAATACATTCCCGACGCAATGGGGTATTTTTCTACGGCTCAAAAAGGCAATTCATACGCTAATTTGAGCACAAACCGGTCAAAAATTCGAAAACGACCGCAAAAAGGGAAACGTGATTTTATCACGCCTCAAAGCGACCTAAACTACCAATGGGGTCCATTTCAAGGCAAACTGACTCAATTCAAGCCCAAACAGGCGCTTATTTTATCAGACATAAGACCGTCACAAAGGCAAAAATTCCAAATTTTGCCCACAATACCCAACGAAGGTCCATAAATGGCGAATGCGGGTTCTCCCAACTACAATGCAACCCAGTGGGACCCACTATCCAAGCAAATAAACTTGGCATTGCGAAATGAGACGGTTTCTCACCTCACTTACGTTTTTCGAGAATAGGGAGCGGGAACGGGGACCAAAATGCAAACAAAAAGCACCCCTATACTCCTAAACAGGTTTCTAACCTAATGCAAGCATCAATTTCACTCGAAATGGGCTCAATCAAAAACGCCCAATCCGATTTTCTAGGGTAAAATTCCGCCCTAAATCAATTAAGCTAAAAAATATCAACAAATACATACCTTGAGATGACATTGTTGTTGATGGCACAAATGGAAGCAAGCTTAAGGACCAACAATGGCGTTCTTGAGTTTATTTTGTGTCGAAGGTTGAAGACGGATGAGGAATGAAATGCAGCCTGAACTCGCGTCTTTTACAGAAAAAAGGGAAGCCCCTTTGATTCGCAAGAGGGCCCGCGCCTCAATCAGGCGTCCCTTTGCTTTTTCACCGAAATTTGGGCTTTGGCCCAATTTCCCATATTAAACTTCGAATTTTCATTGACGATATTCAAGATCGTCATTTTCTCAAAGACAAAAACAAATAGTGAAAATTTAAATTCGCTATTTTCGAAAATTTCAAACAAACGGCGATCAAAACCGTCAATTTCAAAAATGATGGTGAAATCAAAATTCACTATTTTCCTTCAAAAATTTCAAAAATAATAGCGAGAATCCAAAATCCGCTATTTCCTCGAATTTCAAACGACGGCAATTAAAACCGTCATTTTCAAAATAATAGATGGAAATTAAATTCCACTATTTTCATTATCAAATATCAACGGCGGCACATAAACCGTCACTTCAATTAATAGTGAAGATTCCAAATTCACTATATCCACCAAATGTCAACGGCGGCACATAAACCGTCACTTCAATTAATAGTGAAGATTCTAAATTCACTATTCCTTCAAATACCAGCAGGGGGTCCCTCACGGAACCCACTCATTCCAACAACAGTGATAGTGAAAATTCAAATTCACTATTTCCACAGCGGCATCATGAGTTCGCTACTTTTAAAACAAGCCCATTTGACGCGGCTATGCTCACGGTCCGTTAACCGACCGCCACAGCTGGTGAGCCTTTGTCCGCAAACACTCAAGGACACATCCCGAAGATGCCTCGGGTACATTTCCTTATCACAGCTGGCGAGCCTTTGTCCGCAAACACTCAAGGACACATCCCGAAGATGCCTCGGGTACATTTCCTTGTCACAGCTGGCGAGCCTTTGTCCGCGAACACCTCAAGGACACATCCCGAAGATGCCTCGGGTACATTTTCTTGTCATGGCTGGCGAGCCTTTGTCCGCGAACACTCAAGGACACATCCCGAAGATGCCTCGGGTACATTTCCTTACCACAGCTGGCGAGCCTTTGTCCGCAAACATGCAAGGACGTATTCGAAGATGCCTCAGGTATGATTCCTTCTTATGGCTGGCGAGCCTTTGTACGTAGTCTAATGGACTTTAAACGACCCGCACGGACAGTCGACAGACTCTAAACTGTTCCCGACGACAGGTCCTTGACTCGTACTCTCGAGTCGCCTTGGCATCGCCCTTCCCGACGGCAGGTACTTGGCCCGAATCCTTTCGAGCCGCCTCGACGTCGCTTGGGTCTCCAAGTTGTAATCTTCGATTGACCTGGGGGCTCTACTTTGAATTTCGTTCTATCCAAGCCTCTGTCAAAGTGGGGGCTCTGTAGACACCCAGTATCTGCTGAGACTCCGACAAACACCCGATGATTATCGGACTACAACATGTTTTGGAATCGCGACGTCTGATCGACAGTTTGTGCACAACTTTATGTCGAAAAACTTAAAACGATTTCGAAAATAAAACTTTTCAGAACATTTCAAAAATACCTGGAGTGTTTAATGCACGACGACGGGGTCGCAATGACACTAACTAGAGTCAAAACCGACACCAGACCAAAAACTGACTCAAAAATTCAAATCCCGACTCCAACAACGAGTCTAACCGAGTCAACCACCAAAAACAAAACATTTCAAACCTTCTACCTTAAGTTTTCCCGGATTCATGTTGGTCAAGTACCAAACATGTGACTACAAAACCTAGGATATAACAAATCATGATTGCGTTTGTTGTGAAAGTGACAAGACAACTCGAAGAACCGCGACGTGGCTCGCGCCTCTTTGAGCAGCCCAGGTGGCCACATCGCTCAAAACTCACACAACCACTCATTCTCCTATAAATACCCCTCAAATGCCCCTCATTTGAGACTTACGCGAGTGTCTGCCCCCCTCTTTTCTCCCTTAAAATTCTCGACTCGACTTCTTAAGTCACAATCCGACGTGTATTTACGACCTACCGATCGTAAATACAAGCCTTACACATTTTTTGGTACCGTCATCGTGCATTAAATCACTTGACCGACCACTTCGACCACTACACCATCACTAAACTTAACACACTCTTTTTACTTACCAAAACGGTTTTAAACCGAGTTTTTTCCGATCAAACGAGTTGTTTCACTTGCGTCGGTCACTCGCCATAACCAAACATGTAAGTATGAGGGTGTAAAAATCCTCTTTTATCATGTTTTCATTTGTTTCATGACTATAACATGCTAAAACATGCATAACATGAACCAAAACATGGAATAAACGAGCCAAAACTGATTTTTGGCCTGGGATAGAAGCCCCTTGGTTCGCCGGCTAGCCCGCGCCTAAATGGGGTATCCAGAGATCAACCGTGTTTGTTCACGTCATTTCCCTTTAATCTATTTTCATATTTGTAATCGGTTTTCAGCATTTCAAATATTTTCAAACCCTTTTTGTTTCATGTTATTTGTTTTAACCATAAAACATTTTTCACCCTTGGTTCCTCATACCATGACGGTTAAATCCGTGTTTCGGTGATAATATTTGGCTAATGACATTTAAAAGGTATTTTAAAACCTTTTATTTCATTTCTTTACATTTCTAAAAACAAACATATTAGTCACCAACACAAAGTCATCCTTGGTTCTACATACCATGCCGGATTTTAACCCGGGTACGATGATGAGTATTGACTAATTACACTCAAATGGACTTAAAACAATTAGTCCATAATTATTTTCAAAACTATTCATGTCAAGTTTGTCAAATCGAACCCGACACCGAATATTATCAAAATAATGATGATTATTCGAGTCTAGCTCTTCAAATCAACAAATGCGGTCTAAACGACCCCTTCAAATCAAACCGGGTTCAAATACCCATTTTCAACACGTTTTATAACGTTTTCTAAAATGTCAGAACACGACACATAAACCGTGGGCTAACCCGCGCCTAAACAGGCCCTCCATTTCTCATTTTCAAAACCAGGGAGAGGCCCCTTACACCGCCGGCTGGCTCGCGCCTCATGTAGCCGTCTGGTACATGACCTGTTCCCTTCCAGCATTAGTCTAGGACGATCCCGACTCCGGTTAGCCCGGATACAGGACGGATCAGATGACTATTACTCGTTCAAAATCATGTTTGCAAAATACTAAGACAAATGGATCACGTTATGCACCCTAAACCTAATACGGTAAATGGATGTTTAATTTCCGTCTTGCATGCAAATCAATCATTAATCCAACTCGACATCTTATACTTGATACTTGGATTAAATCAACCGACTTAGAAAGCTCTCACATGTTAGGTTTAAATTAATGGATGCGCATTCATGCATTTAAACCGTTTTATCAACTTTTGCATTCAACCAACCAAGATCGATCAGTAGAGGCCGCTACCGCGGGCGGGATTGGGTGTCTGATTAAAAGGCTTCCCAATACGTACCTTCACCTCTTACACAGAAACTTTGGATAGTGGACGACCTTATCCAGGGCGTACGAGAGTCATTCTAGAGATAGGATGCTAAAGAGGGACGATTTCCTTATCTTTAGTACCTATGTCAAACGCTGCTTTGTGCTTCGATTTGACCGAGGTATAAAGTGGAATTCGAACGGGTTCCAGGCATCCCACAAATGCTTGGTGGCGACTCCGAACATCTCTAATCGTTTCGAGACCCTTACCGAGACGAAACCGACCGATCTTAAACGATCCGGTCGAAAGCATTTTCACGCCGCCGAGCGTGGCTTTCAAAAGACCGCTGCATGTCCACAGATCGACCTGGCGTGCAGGTGGCCCGTGACTACGGACCGGTAGGTGGACCCCCAAATCCAAGGACCGAGACGTGGCCCATGTCCTCAATAAGTAAAAAATGCATTATTTAAATTAAATGTCTAGTAACATGACAAATATGTCACACTATACAAATTAACATTCGACAAACTTAAAATGGACCCATTTTAAGTGGGTGAGCCGTGTAAATGGGATTATAGGGTTTAATTGTGTTTTGTTGTTTTGATTAGTGGGAGGCACTATGATTACCTACTAAGCATAGAGTTGCATACCTAATACTCTTGAGAAGAGAAACAAGAAAAGGCATTGGACACTCTTCCCCCTTCACCGTACCCGGCCACCCTAAGAAAAGAGGAGAAGTTTTCTCTTCTTAAAAATACACAATTCATTCTAATAAGTATATAACTTAGTGTATAACTTATCTCTCTAGTTTTTGTTGTTGAACACACTAGAAAAATTCTCACATAATCTCTAATATTATTCTCTATTACTAGAAGTAGTAATCTCATAATATTAGTATTTTTAAGGACATAAATACTAATTTCTAGTAACAAAATTAGTATTTGTATTAAGAGTGTTTCCTTGGTACAAATCCTTAAGGAGTAGATCCCATTATTAGATCTAAGGTTTTTTGGGGCATTTGGATTTTTCTTTAAGAAGACTAATTTGGTAGGAGACAAATTAGTATAAACCATTTCGGCTCTCTTTGTAAGAATGACTAATTTCTTCTCTTTTATTTAATTTGTTATGCATGCATAAGTTCCTTTTAGTTTATGAATAAACTAATAAACACATAGTTATTAGAAGTGTCTAATAAGAGATTAATGAATCAAACAAGTGGTATCAGAGCAAGAGTTGTTGCATGCATAATCGGTTATTGTTTTTCCGAGTTAAAATGTTAACATATAAAACTAAAAATTTGTGATATATGATGATATAGGCCACAGAATTTTTGAATGTTAAACATTCTGGTCCTAATTTGATTTTAGGTCATTTTTGATGATTTATGGTATTTTATTGCTCTTTAATATGATTTTAGTTTTTTTATTACATTTTATTGAATAAAATGACATTTAAAATGCTAAAATTAGTTAGACTATGACTCTGACCATGAAATGTTTACACGACCTCACATGCATATTTTACACATTGTATGTAAAATTTCGTATAAAATGGTTTTATATTGCATGTTTTATGATTTTTATATGATAAAAATTGATTATTTAGAGGTATTTTGTTAAAAATAGTTAGACTTCGTCTCTGCCCGTGAAATTTTAGTATGTTGTCACATGCAATATTTATACACTTTACGTAAATTTTAAAATAAAATGGTTTTATTTTGCATGATTTATGATTTTTAGATGTAAAAATCACATAAATAGTGACTATTTTAGCAAAAATAGCTAAAATTAATTTTATGGCATGAAATTTTTTTCCAAATGTTGTATATATGATATGAACATCAGATCTAAAGTTTCATGTTAAATTTTGTATGATTTTAACGGTTATTAATTTTTATGAGATATAAACTGATAAATAGCAACTTTAATAGTCGTTAATATAAAAATTCGATTTTGGGCTTAAAATTTGTCATTTCCAGGTTTTAGAAACTTATTTAGAATATTCGAAATTTTAATTTTGATTTATTACATAATTTTATGTTTAATTTGGAATTAAAGTGTTAAAATTATGTTTTACACGATTTATTTGTGAAATAAATTAAAATAATCTAAGGGCAAGTTTTTATTAAAATTTTGGAATGTTGGGAATTTTATAGAATATACAAAATTATGATTTTGAAATTTTCGAATTTTTATGACTTAGTTGGGAATTATTTCTTTATTATTATAAATAATAGATGTTTAAAGAGCAATAATAAAATATCAAGTTGAATTATTGTCAAATATTTAGTGAAGACTAAATTTTTGAGTCCTAAGAAGGTTGGGGTAATTAACTTGGACATAAATTTGATTTATGTAATATTTTATGATTTTAATAAGTTAATTGTCACAATAATCCATAAAACCGGACCGAATATATTATATTAGCTTAAATAGGGCGATTTGACACATCATATGGCATGTTTCATACATATATTAATGCTGCATTTTTAGTATGATTGTCATATTTTATTTTATATAATTTTGAATTATGTAATTTGTACTTAGTATGACCTTAGTTTTTAATTGGTATTTCCCGAAATGAATGGGGATATCGATTTGGTTGTAATTAATGTGATATTGTATCACTTTTATTTTATTTTATTTTTGTTTTTGTTTTTATATTGTATAAAGTAAAAATGCTATGTAATTTATTTATTTCGGAGTTCCTTGAAGACGGTGCAATTTGAGAAAGTGATCCGACAAAGACGGTGTTGCCTTGGAGTGCGTGCCAAATGAAGTTCAAGGGACCAAAGGAGTTGGTTTCCGAATTTGTAAATAGTTTATTTGATTTACTATTTTAGGAAGGCCATACTAGGATTTTATTGTTTTTGCTTTGCATTTGTTTTATATGTTTGCATGCATAGCCAAATCACCATAACTACAAATGCATATCATTTTATCGAGTAATCGACCGTGTCAATTATAATTATCGTAGTTCACTGCTTTAGTTCACTTAAAACGTGATAGATAATATATTGACAAGACCACTCACTAAATAATAATTGAGAATTAGCCTTACCAAATAGTAGAACCACGAATCCCAATTTCATAAGGAAATAGGCTCGGCTCACCGGGGTGCTAAACTTGTTACGTTGGGTAAGTGGGTAGTAAATTGTTATTACATCGAAATTTGGATTGAGCTCAACGGAAGTATTCGTGACCGTAGTCGCATGTGTTCCGGGCTCAAGATAAATATTAAAGTAATTTTATCGACCGAGAATTCTAGAAGTAGAATCGATTAAAGAGTTAATCCACCGAGTTATATTGATTAGGGATGAATCGGCTCACCGTGCCCGAGTTAATATGAATTTGGATCTCGGAATCATTTATAATAGTTGGGTAGAGGTCACTATATAAATGCTTAAAACTTGTTTAAAATGTTTACAAGTATTATTAAAACAATAGATGTTTATTAATTCCTTCACTTTTAATTTTGTAGTCGAAATTGTTTTCTTAATTGCAATGGCAACTCGATCCAAATTCATCCGCAACCACTAGCTCGAACACTCTCACCAATGTTTCATGGCTCCGATCCTTTATGGATCATTGTAAATTAGAAAGGAATGGGTCCAACTTCGCCGATTGGGGCGCTCAACGTCGCTTGGCCACGGAGGGTGACGACAAGTTTCGCTACCTTACCGAGGCCTCTCCCACCGCACCTAACGCTAGGTCTACCCCGCTGCTAGGCAAGCTTATGAGACTTACCAAAAGGAGTCGGCCGCGATCAAAAATGTGTTTATCTTCTCTATGGAGGCCGAACTCCAAAGGAGTGCTATAAAGATTAGCACCGCCTATGAGATCTATACGAAGCTTGTGACCATGTTTTCACAAGCTCCGGGGATCATTCAATATGAAGCGGCATCCGCATTCTTCGATTTCAACATAAAGGAGGGCCAAAATGTTAGCCCTCATGTGCTCAAGTTGATGGAGCATGTTGAGACCTTAAAATTTCAAAAGTTAGAGATTCTCGAAGAACTCATCATTGATCGAATTCTTCATTCCTTGAACAAGGTTAAGGCTTATGTTCAATTCAGGGTGAATTTTAATATGCAAAACTTGAAAGTATCCCTCGACGAATTGCACAAAATGCTTGTGCAAGCCGAGAGGGACATGGGGCTAAATGCTAGCACCACCAAGGATGTGCTCAACATTAATCAAAAGGGCAAGGGGAATTTCAAGAAAGGTGGCCATAAGGGAAAGAAGCAAACTCCCTACAAGAACAAAGGAAAGGCTTGTGAAGCTAGCTCATCTAAGCCAAAGAAGGGTGCCCTTGTTGGAGTAAGTGTCCCCGACAATAATGCGATCACAATTGTCGATCATAATTGATCACATATTTAAATCTCATACCAAGAATATGAAAGGGATGATACATTACATATATAGTCAACTGGTCCACACATATCGGTAATGATTGGCTGGCTAGAGTTTGACATTACTGTCGTGCGACGGTGGTGATCAGTTGATCCCTTGAGGTCACACCTAAAGGACGATTCCCTTAATTGAAAAGGTTAATTAATTGTATGTCGATACAGATTAATTAATTCCTTAAAATTGAACAAATTATTATCATAAGAGAGAAAATGACATCTTATTATAATGTGATTAAATAAGATTTTATTTAGTAATTTAAGAAGTTATATTACTAAAATTAATCGGTGTTTGCGAAACACGCGAGTTGAGAATGATAAGTTAGTTATAATTACAAGATGTTGTGAATTATACTAACTAGTAATTAAATGACCATTTTATGAGAAAGTAATTTTAAATTACTAGTCAATTTGTTAAATATGATTTATTTAATTTGTAAATGATATTTAATTTGTTAAATATGCATTTTAAATTAAAACATGACATAGGACATGTCACATGTCACATGACATACAATTGTACAATTGACAAAAATAAAATGGACTCCATATTACACATATAAACCGAAATTGATGGGCATTGTGAGAAGTTTTGTCTTTTTCCATTTGTCTTATTCATTTGTCCAATATGCTTGATAGTGACATGACTATGGACAAAGGCTTACACATTTGTCTTGTGAAGACAAAAAGAAAAAGTATTATGGTCTAAAAACCATAAGAGGCCACCGGTTTTTGTGAGGTTTTTTAGAGAGTTTTTCTCTTAAAATTTTTCCATTCTCTCATGTTTAAGAAAAACATAAAAACTTCTCTCTCTTGTTCATCATACAAATCAAGTTTGATGAATCTAATTTGTATGAATCAATAACTAATAATACTAGTGGTAGTATATGAGTATTAGTAATCAATTTTAGTAATCAGTTTGTGCGATTAAGGGATAGTCTTGGGTGCTACTAATTGGAGGGCTTCTATTTTGAAGTCATGAATGTTCATCCAATATTGGAAAGCTCAAGAACTAACAAGAAGGAGATCTTGTTGGTGCCCATTTGACCGAAATTTAAATGGTGAGAAATTGATTTTCTTATCTCTTCTTATTTAGTTTGCATGCATAAGATTTGTAATTAATTTTATGACTAAATTAATTAGAACATATATGAATATGTTGAGTAATGAGACATTGATTTTTAACAAGCGGTATCATGAGCCTTTGGTTGTTTGCATGCAAATCGGTTATTGTTTTTTTCGAGTTATACGATTAACATATAAAACTTATAAATTTGTTTTTATTATGATATATCACGAAATTTATTATGCATGTTAAATTTTCTGGTCCTAAAATGTATTTAGGATATTTTGGTTAATTTATGGATTTTTATTGTTCATTTTATAAAATAATGGCTTTAAAATGTGATTTTATGATTAAAATGTCATTTTCGGACTAAAATTAGCTAAACTTCGAATTTTCCAGTGGTTTTTGGATATGTTTTCACATATATTATTTTTAGATGATCTGGAAATTTTCAGAATTTTTGGAGTTTTCATGCTCGAAATATGGTTTTTTCATGATAAAAATCGGATTTAGATGAAAAATAGGTTAATATGAGATAAATTTCGAATCTTGTCATAGAAATTTGGTATGTTGTCACATGCAATTTTACAAGATGTGTGTAAAATAATAGGCTATATTGAAGTCTTTATGCATGATGTATGAATTTTTGATGAAAAATAGCATAAATAGTGACTTAATTAGTGAACAATTGCTAAAACATACTTCATGACTAAGGAAAAACGTCACATGTTGCATTTTATTATCTTTTTCAGATCTAAAATTGAAAAGTTGGTGAATATATTTTTTCTCATGTTTTTATGATTATAATTGTTAAATCCGATAAACCGCAACATTGTTTTTCCCGATAATTTTCGAAATTTTTAACCTAAGTTTTTGAATATTATGAGTGTCATGGTATTTTTCCAGAATGTTCATGAGTTTAAAATTCAAATTTTGAATTTATTTGAAATTTTTGTGATTTATTTGAAGTTTATGGCATTTTATTGTAATTTTGAGTCCATTAATGAACAATTTTAAGAAATATAAGTTAATTATGGTCAAATAGTTAGTGGAGACTAATTTTGAGTCCTAAGTTAGTTAGGGTAATTAACTTGTGCATAAATATGATTTTATGTAATTTATTGTGATTTTAAAAGGTTGAATCACGCAAATCCGAAAAACCGTTTAATATATGATATTGGCTCCGTAAAAGGCGATTTAGCATAAAATTGGGCATGTTCATACATATTATAATGCTGCATTTTATTTATGATTGTCATAATTTTATTTTATGTAATTTTTGAATTATGTAATTTTACTTAGTATGGCCTTAGTTTTTAATTGATATTACCCGAAATGTATGGGAATATCGATTCCGTTGTAATTTATTGTGATCTCGTATCACCGTTTTGTAATTTAATAGATTTATTTTATTTTAATTACAAATGTATAATAGGAAATTATGTAATTTGTTATGTAATATATTTATTCCGGAGTTCCTTGAAGACGGTGTCACTCAAGAAGGCGATACATAAAGACGGTGTTACCTTGAGATGCGTGCCAAACCGAAGTTCAAGGGACCAATGGAGTTGTTTTTCGAATATGTAATAGTTATTTAGATTTTCTATTTTAGGAAGGCCATACTAGGATTTATTTTTATGCTTTGCATTTTATTTATATGTTGCATGCATCGCTAAATCGCCATAACTAAACATACATTATCTTTTAATCGAGTTTATCGACCGTGTCAATTACAATTATCGTAGTTCACCGCTTTAGTTTACTTAAAACGTGATAGATAATAAATTGACGTGACCTCTCGCTGAAAATAATCAATTGAGACTTAGCCTTACGAAAAATTAGAAACCATGAAGAACCAGTTTCGCAAGGGAGTTGACCCAGCTTTACCGTAGGACAAACCTTGTTACGTTGGTGAAGTGGGTGATAAATGTCTATCCACCGAATTCATGTTGATGAGGGATGAATCGGCCCTACCGTGCCCAAGTTGATGTGGATTTGGACCATGGACACATTTATTCGAAATTTGGATTGAGCTTAACGGAAGTATTCGTGACCGTAGTCGCATGTGTTCCGGGCTAAAGATAAATGTTAATGTAATTTTATCGACCAAGAGTTCTAAAAGTAGAATCGATTAAAGAGTTAATCCACCGAGTTATATAGATAAGGGATGAATCGGCCCTACCGTGCCCAAGTTAATATGAATTTGGATCTTGAAATCATTTATCATAGTTGGGTAGAGGTCACTATGTAAATGCTTTACTTGTTATTTACAAGTATTAATATAACGATGAATGTTTTATTTTCATTATTCCGTTATCATATTGTTCTATTTCTTCACCACAATTCTTATACGATATCATTTCGATTCAAAACTCCATTAAAACATCGTAACTAAAGACAAAATTTGAATTTTCTTCTAAAAGGACCTCGAATTATCCATTGTAAGGATCTCTTGTAAAGAATATAGATTAAAGTTATTCATTATCAAACAGGTTTTTGATTCTTGACTAACACATCTACTTACAATGGATTATGTTTCATATACTTAATTAAATTAAGTACCTTGAAGCGATAAATTATTTTGGTAATTAGATTTGTCAAGAATTCGTAATTGACCAAAATAACGCAACCACTTCAATGAAAGTTTTAAGACTAAAACGATTAAATTGAAGAGTAGTCTTCATAAGATTTAACTTTGCTTCACTAAGTAAAGATTCTTTGAAATGAGTGGGAGCATTCTCTTAAACCGTTATGAAAAGGACGAGGTTCAAGAAGTAAAATTAGAATGGAATTGATACAAGGTAATGTCAAAGGTAAAGTTATTGAGAATGACGATACTAAACCTATCAATCCCGACCGATAAAGTTTCCATTATCTTAAATGTTGGACACTAGAAAGGAAACTACCCCAAATTATTGAAGAATCAACAAATTAGTTGTGGGACATCTAATAGGATCTTCTTCTTTAAATGTTTATATGATTGACATAAATTTTGCTAGTACTACTTCGTCAATATTAGAAACCGGTGGTGGTTTTCATCATTGTACTTGATACATAGGATGATTAGAATATGACGACTAGCAACAATGATGTTGAGAGATAGAGTCATTGTGTAATCAATCTAGTTTTGGGTTTATAGTTGTACTTAATTATGACTATTAAGTGCATAAACTCTAAATAAGAATATAAACTTGTTAAGATACAAAAGAGGTTTCACTTTTGTGGCCTATACACCACGATTTGATGTATGGCTAGCCCATTATCAAGGTGATTATATTCTAAACCAAACTAGGATGACATATCATGTAAATGATGCAAGACTCAAATTGGTGACCCAAGATTAAACCTTAAATTCTGGAATGATGAACGCAAAGAGTTATCGAGTACTCTTGAAACCAATAGATTGTTAATCTTATGGTATATGCGTATCTTGTATTCAAAGCAAGATGTCTCGTGCCTTTTGGCTGAAAAGGAGATCGAGGTTGTAAATCATTGATCAAAGATAGGTTGATCATTTTCTTTTACAACCGATTTAAGTTGACACTAATATGTTCACTTAATAAGGTAAATAGAGAAATCTTTGAAGAAGTTCAAAGTGTTCAATGAATCACGATTTAGTCGTGATGGGATTATCAAAGTGAAGAATTTGATATAAACCAAAGGAAATGTGATATAGTATCACAAGTTAATCTCTCTTAACACACATTATGGGATAATGTGTGGTTGGATAAAGAATTCAAACGCTATTCGATATGGTTTGGACTTCAATCAAGTTACTTTGAGTTACTTATCCTTTTGGGGATTTTATCATTTTTGTCTATAAATTATTTTTCCACTAAATCTAAAACGTATCATATGAGATATGAAATGGTAGAGTACCATGGTTGTAAGCTTACACAAGAAACAAATGCTCATTTTTCCCTTTCAATTATCACGAGTACAACGGGTTTATGGCTCGTGAAGCTGTCTTCCTAAAATACAAGTTTATTTCTAGAAGACAGAGTGGGAGAAAATTTTCAAGAGCCACAAAGAATGTTATGTCGCAAGAAACTGGTCTTTCTTGGCTACATGAGACGTTTTGTGTAAGACGTTGTTTCTTCAAACAACTAGGAGGTTAAAGTCATCACTTGTTGAAGGTGATGAATTAGTGTAAAGAGCTTACAACTTAAAAGAAATTGTTTGATTCAAGTTGATTACTTCTGGAAAGTAATGAACATATGACTTACATGAGAGTGTTTAAGTCACAACTCAAATACAAGGCTTAGTGCCATGAAAATCCGAAATAAAAAGGCTTGATTAATGACAAAGGGTTTTGAACCAGTTGAAATTCTTAAGTCTATTTGGATCTTCTTAGGGATTGTGTTTCATTATTATGAAATACATAGCGAGTGAATCTAAAAACCCACTTCTTCAATTAGAAGGAATGTATTCAATACATGTCTTGAGTTTTGTAGATTCTTGCAATCCTAAGATAATGTGAAACTTAAGAGAGGGTCTTAAGTAGGACATCCGTGAGTTGGAATCAATGTTTTGATAATGTTATAAAACTTTTCTCGATAAGTCGAGAAGTTGTGTTTATACATGGAGTTTAGTGGGAGTTACGGTAATTTTAATTAGTCTTATATGTGTATGACATATTGATCATTGGGAATGATTTAAGACTTATGGAGTATTATAATACATATGTAATATCCGAATTTATGAAGATAAATCTACATGATATTAGCGTCAAATAAGAAGTCTTATGTTGATAAGATTCATGACTAGTTCAATCAAGTTGAACATATTTGATTGATTCCATTTGCTTCCGCTGCCGAATCAATTAAATAGGAAATGATGTATAAACACTTCATATACTTTGAGTATGATGAATTGTTTCAAATCGAATTTAAGTAAGAGTTACCAAGTAAGTCATAAAGATTACCCTTAAGTGCTTGCAGAAGCATTAAGGATGTAATGCAAAGTGTTTATGATGCAATTATGTGTAAGTGTGTTACACAAATGACAATTAACAATTGAGATTGCGCATGGTTTCCGACAAAATCATAATCAAAACACATTAGGATGGTTAAGATACCATTGTGGCTACAATATTTAAGAAATAGATTTTCTAGAATCGTTCTAGGCAAAAAAGAACAATGAGAAATATTTACAACGGAAATTGAGTACACTTGCAATCATGGGATGTGCAAGAGGGATGAGTTCCGCACACTGTGAAAACAGTGGGAGCTATTTTAAGGCAAGAAAGCCTATGTCTAAATTGGATCTAGACATGTACTCATAAAGTTTTGTAATGCAAATGTATACATTACGAGAGGAAAACAAGTATGTAGCAAGGTTGAGCAGGGAGTTGCTAAAACCTACTTAGCAAGGCCTATTCATAGGCTAAACATGATGAGTCATGTCATTTCAATTGAATTGAAATGAACAACTACATACAAGATCAAATTAGATTATAGAATATGAAATAGTAATCAGGCATTGACTATTCATATGTGATAATCGCATTTGTCGTTCGAGTTTTTTCTTTAAAAACTCTCTTCTTGTACTTTGTTACATCCAAACGGGTTGTAGAGACAATATTGAACCCCGTTAAAGTGAACCCGGATTAATATAGTATTTGCCCATAGTCACTTGTATGAGGTGACGTCTCGAAGTGACTAGAGTGTGATGCGATTGATGGCAAGTTCAAGTGTCATAGAGTCATGTGAGATGACTAGTCGATCACATAGGCAGACGGTTAGGAACACTTTGTCGGGCAGTGACCGCTTATAGAGTTGTGGCAAATTTATATAGCCTGGTCGTGGCAAGAGCTACTATAGTATTCTAATGAGTCGATTCTTTTGACTAAAGACTGTTCTCCTAAGGTGGCACAGTTTCAGATTAACTTTGATTTGTGTTACTACGACCTTCGTAAATGGGGTCAAATGGGCATATTTTGGGTTATGATGGCTGTGGCTAGTCGAAGGGAATAAGTGCGATAGGAATTGTCCACCCCCTTGTCAGGGTTATACAATATCTCAGGGCCACTCGAGGAGTAATGAACTGGAAATGCGTGGCCACGCTCGGATGCTATCTATGGTAGATAACTCCGGTCAATCAGTTATTCTCCAGATCGAGGAAACCACTCTCGATATGATCACTTGAAAGTACGACCCGAAAGACACCTTGCATTGAGTGGGAGATAGTAATAGGAGAAGAGAATTGGTGACGCACACTTGTCGAGGTCAAGTGGGAGATTGTTGGAGTAAGTGCCCCCGACAATAATGCGATCACAATTGTCGATCATAATTGATCACATATGTAAATCTCATACCAAGAATACGAAAGGGATGATACATTACATATATAGTCAACTGGTCCACACATATCGGTAATGATTGGCTGGCTAGAGTTTGACATTACTGTCGTGCGACGGTGGTGATCAGTTGATCCCTTGAGGTCACACCTAAAGGACGATTCCCTTAATTAAAAAGGTTAATTAATTGTATGTCGATGCAGATTAATTAATTCCTTAAAATTAAACAAATTATTATCATAAGAGAGAAAATGACATCTTATTATAATGTGATTAAATAAGATTTTATTTAGTAATTTAAGAAGTTATATTACTAAAATTAATCGGTGTTTGCGAAACACGCGAGATGAGAATGATAAGTTAGTTATAATTACAAGATGTTGTGAATTATACTAACTAGTAATTAAATGACCATTTTATGAGAAAGTAATTTTAAATTACTAGTCAATTTGTTAAATATGATTTATTTAATTTGTAAATGATATTTAATTTGTTAAATATGCATTTTAAATTAAAACATGACATAGGACATGTCACATGTCACATGACATACAATTGTACAATTGACAAAAATAAAATGGACTCCATATTACACATATAAACCGAAATTGATGGGCATTGTGAGAAGTTTTGTCTTTTTCCATTTGTCTTATTCATTTGTCCAATATGCTTGATAGTGACATGCCTATGGACAAAGGCTTACACATTTGTCTTGTGAAGACAAAAAGAAACAGTATTATGGTCTAAAAACCATAAGAGGCCACCGGTTTTTGTGAGGTTTTTTAGAGAGTTTTTCTCTTAAAATTTTTCCATTCTCTCATGTTTAAGAAAAACATAAAAACTTCTCTCTCTTGTTCATCATACAAATCAAGTTTGATGAATCTAATTTGTATGAATCAATAACTAATAATACTAGTACTAGTATATGAGTATTAGTAATCAATTTTAAGGCAAACCACATTACAAATATCTAGTACATATTAGTTTGTGGGATTAAGGGATAGTCTTGGGTGCTACTAATTGGAGGGCTTCTATTTTGAAGTCATGAATGTTCATCCAATATTGGAAAGCTCAAGAACTAACAAGAAGGAGATCTTGTTGGTGCCCATTTGACCGAAATTTAAATGGTGAGAAATTGATTTTCTTATCTCTTCTTATTTAGTTTGCATGCATAAGATTTGTAATTAATTTTATGACTAAATTAATTAGAACATATATGAATATGTTGAGTAATGAGACATTGATTTTTAACAGCCCTGTCCGGGGATAAATGCCACTATTGTAATGGTGTTGGGCATTGGAAGAGAAATTGTCCTAAGTACCTTGGCGATATAAAGGCTGGAAAGGTTATTCCAGTAGGTAAATAACTATCCCTATCTTTTTTATGTTTCGATCTCAACTTTGCTATTTTGATACAAGTTGTGATGATTATCCCTTTTTATTGTAATTAGGGCATCCAAGCAAGGACAAGGGCAAAGAAAAGCAAGCCTAGAAGATCTTGAGGGAAGCTAGATGTAGCCGCCCATGGTGATAGATCAATGGAAGCTTGGCTTTATTTTGCTTTGTCTTTATTTTCATGTTATATTTTGACATTTTAGCACTATTTTGATTTCCTCGTTCGACTTGGAAATTTGATTGTTTCCTTAAACAATGGTTGTATTTTGGATATTCGTTATTTGGTTTGCAACTCAAGTCACTTACTTTATCGTATCGTTTGTTCAAAAATTTGTCATCATACACTACTTGCTTCGAGAAACATTAAGATTTTATTAACTTAAATTGATCATTAGACAAATATAATGATCAATTCATTATATGTCCATGAGCTATGAATTTGATTCTCCTTATGCCATTGTGACTAAAGTCACAACTTGCTTTTGTAAGATCAATTATGAAGTTAAATTGAGTTGTTGAACTCACACAAGGGAACGTTGCCAACATTAATTGATACACCAATCAAAAAAAGTCTAGTCTATATTATCCTTTAACATGTCTCGAATATATCACCATAAGGTTGATATTTGATATGTTTTTCCTCCTTCACCATCATTATTTGTGGCTCAAAAGCTATCTTTGGAGAAAAAGAGCATTTTTCCTAAAGATAGAGTGGGAGTGAATTTAGCCACAAACATTAACTAGATGGGATCTACGTAAGGACACCAAAAGAAGATATTCTTAAGGAAACTACGTGAGGACACAAAAAGAAGATGTTCTTAAGGAAACTATGTGAGGACACCAAAAGAAAGCGTTCTTTGGGAAATTTAGATTATGATCTATGATGTGGATATACCTAGAGATTTTAAAAATTCGATATTTTACTTAAGTGCCTTATGAAACTATGGTATCTATGCAAGTAAATGGATTTATTAGGGTTTGTTGAGACCAATCCAAAGTAAATAGAAATTTATGATTAAAAGGTTGCATAGAGTGGCATGTCGATGTCTACGAAAGCTAAGTTAATGGTTAACTATGCTAAAGATTCAAATCATTTCTATACCTCATTATGAAAATAAGTAAGGTATTCAAACCACTTTCCAAATGGGTATTTGAAAGGGATATGTGAATGACATATATGGATTTAACTAATACCTAGAAGAGCAATGATCATTCTATTTTATGTAATGTTTCGAATGAGTTATCAATTACGAAACATGTGAGATTGAGTGGGAGTTAGTGACAGTCATGTTTAGACATGAAGTTCAGTGGGAGCAATCGTCCTTCATGAATTGCATAAACTTATTACTCATTGGGAATGACGTGCAAATACTGTCTTTCATAAAGAAGTGTTTAGGTTTTCAATTCTGGATGAAATTAGACATTATGCAAATCTATTGTAACATGGGATGTTAGATTAGAACTTAGATGGGTATCTTATGATGATAATGACCATTCATCTTAAAGGGATCAACCAGTTAAGTAGGTTATTCATATTGATGAAAATAGAATTATCATAGAGTTATGATTATTCAATTGAACCTAAGAACTGTTGTGTACATGAATTCAATTACTAATGTTTCCGCCGTTAGTATTATCATGTATGCCATAATGCAGATGTCCTAGATGAATTACATGCTTGGAGCATGATAAGTCGATAACAAGCTAACCCAAATGAGAGTCATTGGTAAGCCTTAAGGAACCGTCATGCATTCTCAAGGAGAACTAATGGTCTGTTCTAAAGTTTGGAAGTATAACAAGTTGTGTGTGAAGAGGTTACACAAGCTCAAAGTTTCCAAACTCATTTGGATTTGTAAAAATCCTCGCCAGATTATTGACATAAGGAGTAAGAGACTAGAAAAATGTATTTTTATTGTCATCCATTGCAAGATTCTACAAAAGGAACCTAAGTACGTTGTGATTAGGTGGTGTACTTTAAAACTACAAATAGTGTTGTCCACCGAAACCCACATCACAAGTTACATGATAACTGTAAGAGCTTCTTTCAAGCTATAGAACCTAAGTCTAGTATGGAGTCTAGACATGTACTTAGTTAAGTTCATGCTATAAAGGATAACATGAAATTAAAGGAAATCGCAATTCACAAAGTTTGAACACTTGAACACATGGTATGTTCACAAACTAAACTTTTATTGCGTTAAGCAAGTGCATAAGTACACTCATGATTATAAGACATAGAGTAGTAATATGGTATTGACTACTCATGTGTGATAATCATATTTATTGTTTGAGTTATCGTTAACCCATCTTGTACTTTGTTACATCCAAATGGGTTGTTGAGACAATATTGAACCCCATTAAAGTGAACTGGATTAACATAGTATTCGCCCCTAGTTACTTACATGAGGTGACATCTTGAAGTAACTAGAGTGTGATGCGATTAATGGCAAGTTCAAGTGCCATAAATTCATAAGAGATGACTAGTCGATCACATAGGCAGACTGTGAGGGGCACTCTATCGGGCTTATGACCGCTTATAGAGTTTTGGAAATTTTTATAGCCTGGTCGTGGCAAGAGCTACTATGGTATTCTTATGAGTCGATTCTTTGACTAAAGACTGTTCGCCTAAGATGACACAGTTTCATAGTGACTTTGATTTATGTTCTGCGACCTTCGTAATTGGGGTCTAATGGGCATGTTTTAGGCCATGATGAGCTGTGTCTAATTGAAGGGAAGAGTGCAATATGAATTGTCCATCCCCGTCGGGGTTATCTTATATCTCAAGGCCACTCGAGGAGCAATGAACTGAAAATGCGTGGCCACTCTCGAAAGGTATCTATGGTAGATAATTCCAGTCAGACAGTTATTCTCCAGATCGAGAAAACCACTCTTGATATGATCAAATGCAAGTACGACCTTCAAGACACCTTGAATTGAGTGGGAGATAGTAATAGGACAAGAGAATTGGTGACGCACACTTGTTGCGGACAAGTGGGAGATTGTTGGAGTATGTGTCCTCGACAATAATGCGATCAAATGTTTAAATCTCATATTAAGAATGCTAAAGGGAATATAATATTTTATTGTCAACTGATCCACATTAATCTGTAATGATTGGCTGACTAGAGTTTGACATTACTGTCATATGACGGTGGTGTTCAGTTGATCCTTTAAGGTCATACCTCTAGGGTAACGCTCTTAATTGATTAATTAATTAATTGTATGATGATACAAGTTAATTAATTCCTTAAAATTGAACAAATGATTTTGTGAGTAATAATACGTATCTTATTGTAATTCGATTAAATAAGATTCGTACTAAGTAACTAAATTGTTTTATTACTTAAAGTTTATTTATTATTTATGAAACAATTAAAATAAAGAATGAATTGATTATTATAAATATAAGTAGTTGTGATTTATAATTCTATGACTCATTTTAAGTAATTGTAATTGTGAATTACTAAGTTAATTTTGTATGTGATTTATTTCATTTATATAATAATATTTATTAAGTTAAAAATGCATTATTTGAATTACATGTCTAGTAATATGACAAATATGTCACACTATACAAATTAACATTTGACAAACTTAAAATGGACCCATTATAAGTGGGTGAGCCGTGTAAATGGGATTATAGGGTTTAATTGTGTTTTGTTGTTTTGATTAGTGGGAGGCACTATGATTTCCTACTAATCATAGGGTTGCATACCTAATATTCTTGAGAAGAGAAATAAGAAAAGGCATTGGGCACTCTTCCCCCTTCACCCTACTCGGCCACCCTAAGAAAAGAGGAGAAGTTTTCTCTTCTTAAAAATACACAATTCATTCTAATAAGTATATAACTTAGTGTATAAATTATCTCTCTAGTTTTTGTTGTTGAACACACTAGAAAAATTCTCACATAATCTCTAATATATTCTCTATTACGAGAAGTAGTAATATCATAATATTAGTATTTTTAAGGACATAAATACTAATTTCTAGTAACAAAATTAGTATTTATATTAAGAGTGTTTCCTTGGTACAAATCCTTAAGGAGTAGATCCCATTATTGGATCTAAGATTTTTTGGGACATTTGGATTTTTCTTTAAGAAGACTAATTTGGTAGGAGACAAATTAGTATACACCATATCGACCCTCTTTGTAAGAATGATTAATTTCTTCTCTTTTATTTAATTTGTTATGCATGCATAAGTTCCTTTTAGTTTATGACTAAACTAATAAACACATAGTTATTAGAAGTGTCTAATAAGAGATTAATGAATCAAACAGTATCAAGGTTGTTTTAAGAGCAAATTTCGTCGAACGATTTGTGACATGATTCAACAGTGATCGGTGTTAATGAGTTGGCTGAATCCATTGCAAAAAAGATAACTCCAAAACGGATATGAAGGAAATTAATTAACAGTTATCGTTATAATACTTGTAAATATTAATACAAGTATAGCTTTATATAGTGACCTCTACCGAACTATAATAAATGATTCCGAGATCCAAAATTTATATTAACTTGGATGTGAGCCAACGGGCCCTCTACATCTTTACTAATATAACTTGGTGGGTTAACCCTCTTAACCGATTCTACAATTAGAATTCTCGGTCGATGATTTTACATTAAATTCATCTTTAGCCCAAACCTATTGCGGCTACGGTCGCAAAATAGCTTCGTTGAGATCAACCAAACTTTCGAAGTGTAATAACTACTTATTACCCCACTTAGCCAACATCAATAGAAGCACCTCGAAAAATCGTATTGTACTCCTTATGAAATTGAGATTCATGGGCTCCTACTATTTGGTAAGGCTAAGTCTCAATCTTTTGAAAGTAAAGTTCTTGTCAATTTATTATCTATCAATTTTAAGTGAGTTAAAAGTCGAATTATCGATAATTATAATTAACACGGTCGAAGACTCGATATGATATGCATGTGTTGTTATGGCGATTTGGCAATGCATGCAACATATTAAAAGAAATGCAAAACAAAAATTTCCTAGTATGGCCTTCCTAAAATAGAAAATCAAATAATCTATTACATATTCGGAAACCAACTCCTTTGGTCCCTTGAATCTTCAAGTGACACGCCTCCCAAGAACACCTTCTTCGTCGGAATGCCTTTCTGAATGGCACCGTCTTGAAGGAACTCCGAAAATACAAATAATAATAAAAATACAATGCTATTCCTATTATACATTTGTAATACGAAAAACTAGTAAAAATAAAAGTGATACGAGATCACATTAAATTACAATCGAATCAATATCCCCTTACATTACGGGTAATATTGATAAAAACTAAGGCCATACTAAGTAAAAATTACACAATTCAAAATTACATAAACAAAATATGAAATTCAACAATGAAATATGAAGCATTATAATATGTGTCTATCATGCCAAATTATATGCCAAATCGCCCTATTTAACTTATATCGATCATATATCCCGGTTTTATGGAAATTCACGATTTTTAACTTATTAAAATCGTAAATTAATACTAAAATACAATTTTAGTCCAAGTTAATTATCCTAACTCTCTTAGGACTCAAAAATTAGTCATTACTCAATTTTTGACAATAATTCAACTTGATATAATTTTATGCTCATTTTGACCCTAAAATCATAACTTTTATGAAATAAATCCAAATTAAATTACAATAATTTCAAAATTTGAATTTTAAAATTTTGAACATTCTGTAAGATATCCATGACACTCATAATGTCAAAATTATGGTTTAAGATTTTCGAATTTATTTCGAGAAAATATAGTTGCGATTTATCGGTTTTATCAAATAAAACATCTAAAGTATACAAAAATTAATCTAATTAATTGTACAACTTTTGATCCGATAAGTGGGATATTAATGAAACCTAAAATAATTTTCTCATGCCATGTAATTTGTTTTAGCTATTTATGCTAAAATAGTCACTATTTATGTCATTTTTACACTAAAAATTTATAAATCATGCAAAATGAATCAAGTTCATCTTAAATTTTATACACAGTGAATAAAATATGCATGTGACAACATATTAAAATTTCATGGCCTGTTTCGAAGTTTAACTATTTTTAACTATTTTACCTACTTTTAATCCATTTTTATCTCATAAAAATCATAAATCATGCAAAATAAATCAAATTTATACGAAATTTTACATACAAAAAATTAAAATATGCATGTGAGGTCATATAAAAATTTCAAGGTCAGAAACCAAGTTTAACTATTTTTAGCATTTTAAATACCATTTTAGTCATAAAAATGTAATTAAATTACTTAAAATCATTAAAATGAGCAATAAATACCATAAACCATAAAAATGACCTAAATACATTTAAGGACCAGAATATACAACATGCTTCAATATTTCGTGGCTTTATCTAATAAATCACAAAGTTTTAGTTTTAATTAAGTTACTAATAACTCGAAAAAAACTATAAATCGATTATGCATGCAACATCCTATGCTCTGATACCAATTATTAGGTTCATATACCTATTATTAGACATTTCTAATGGTGAACTAATTAACATTTTAATATGAGTTCTAAAGATCTAGTGCATGCAAAACAAATTAAGAGTTGAAAAGAAAGATAATGTCCTGGTCGGTCCGCTTTGAGCTTAGATTTCGGTTACTTGTCGTTAGGAGCACCTAGACCAAAACAATATTTATAACTTCACAAACAACTCTACTATTAGTAATGAGGCAAGTAAAGGTCGGATCCCAAGGGACGGGTATTGATGTAGGATTTTCGATTGCAAGTAGCGGTGTCTAGGGGTGTCACAATTTGGGTTGAGATAAGAAGATCACTAAACTAAATAACAATTAAAGTAAACAAGCAAGATGACTAAAATGAGATGTAATCAATTGATTAAAAGTACTAGGGTGTCATGGGGTCATAGGGGATTCATGGGAATTGATCATACAAACATATTCTCAAATTATAAGCAAGCAATTATTGCTATGATAGGATCGAGTTGGTTTATATCTTACAATCCTAGGAAGGTTTGGGTCCCGGAGCCGAATCGATTAGATTATACAACACCTACAAGTCGATTTAATCCTCCCTACTCAACTATATGCATGGTCTAATGAGACTCGAGTTGGTTTATGTCTTACAAGTCTCATTGAAAAGGTAAGTGATGGGTAAAAAATGCAAGGATTCATAGGCTCGCATTTCATCAAACATAACATGTGCATATGTTGAGATCACAACAAGCAAGCAAATAAATTATGAAAACATATTAAATTAAGCATGAATCATCCCCCATGTTGGTTTCCCCTAATTACCCATTAACCCTAGTTAAGGAAATAACTCACTCATTATCAAGTTTAACATGTTAACAAGGTTGTCGATCATATTAACAAAGTAAAACATGATGAATAAATGAAGATGATTAACAATAATTAAAAAGGGATTAAGAGAGTTATACCTAATGATGATTCCAAAATAATAATGCAAATAATAAAATAAGTACTTGATGATTGATGGAAGGTTGTCAATCTCCCAATAAACCCAAATAATCTTCAATTACCCAAAATAAAAGATGAACAAAAGAGAAATTAAGGAAATGAGATTTGTATTAATATTTGATTAGAAGTTGATTACAAGATTAAGAAGAGATTAGAATGATATAAACTACACTAAAGATTGATAAGAAGAACATGATAACCTAATTAGACTAATGGGCTATTTATAGTGGGGATTAGGTGCACAAATTAGGGTTACTAAGGGCTTAAATGACGATTAAGTCCTTGAGGAATCGCTCCTCTCAAGAAAAGATGCGGGTCTCCTTTTTGCTAGTCTTTCAAAAATATGCGCATCTTCAATGGAGGGAAGAAGAGGACGTGTTGTCCTGTAACACAATCCGGGCGTCCAAGGGTCGGGACGAGCGGATTCTCAGGTGGCTGGACGAGCGGCCTTCAAGCTTGGACGCTCGGATTCTGGCAGTTTTGGACGGGCGTCCCGGCTGTTAAGACGCTCGGATCTTGTCCCAGCCTTCCTTTTTCTTCTTTTCTTCTTTCTTCTTCCAACAATCCTCCGGGATATTGTCGGAGATGCAAGGATTTCTTCATCATTGCCCATCTACTATAATATGTACAAAGGCCTTCTAGTCTTGTCTTCTCTTTGATGCTTGGTCATTAGATTCGATCAATTTAGCTCTATTTTGCCATGAAAATGCAAGGTTTTCACTCCTCTCCTACCAAGGAAACAAAACCTCATATAATATGCAAAACAAAGGACTAAAGATAGTAAATGACCTAAATATGCACTAAAAAGCATAGGAACGAGGCTAATTCGGGGACTAAATATGCTCAAATATTTATCACATCATGTCCCTTACATGATATATATATATATATGGTTCGAAATATGGGCACAAACAAGGACACCTTCCTTATTTGTTCTTGAGCTTAACAATAATGGATGATCCTCCAACCTCAAATGTAGAGATGCTCCTTAGCAATTGCACCCAAGACTATTACCCTTAGTTATGAATTAACTAGATTTATATATTAGTAGCCCTTAAATAATTCTAATAATATTTATATTACTACACTAGTAATATTATGTGGTAATATTAGAATATGGATGAACAATTTTTATCATCTAAAACTATTTTGGAGAGAAGTTGAATATAAGAATGTAAGTTAAGATAAAGAGGAAAAATGAGAACATTTTTCTCATTATGAAGAGGGGAGGCCGGGTGGGGTGGTGGCCAAGAGCCAATGCATGGCTTCTTCCTTTTTCTTTTTCTCTTTTCTAAACTTTAGGTGTGTAAGGCTAGTGAATTAGAGAAATGATTATGTTTATTTTAACTATTAAAATAAATCACTCACTATCCTCTAATCCTTCCATCATTTCGGTCCATTACATAAAATAGACATCCATTTTATTTTGTTAATTTGTCATTTGTCACACAATGTGTCACATGTAGCATGTAGCATGTTATTAATTAATTCTAATGCATATTTAACATATTAAATATCATTATACAAATTAATTAAATTACATATAACAAATTGTCTAGTAATTCACAGATACATAGTATAAAATGGGATATGTTAATATAATTCACAACATTTTCTAATTATATTTAACCATTCAATCTTATCTTAATTGTTTCACAAACAATAACGAATTTTAGTAATAAAATCTTTAATTACTAAAATAAATCTTATTTAATCAAATTATAATAAGATATAATTATTCTCACTTACAAAATGAATTGTTCAAGTTAAGGAATTGATCAACTTGTATCGGTATAAAATTAATCAACTTATCTATTCATGGAATTGTCCTATAGGTGTGACCTTAAGGGATCAACTGATCACCACCGTCAAACGACAGTAATGTCAAACTCTAGTTAGCCAATCATTACTGATTAATGTTGATCAGTTGACTATATAAATGAATCATCTCTTACATTTTCTTAATTTGAGATTTAAACATGTGATCGCACTATTGTTGAGGACACATACTCCAACAATTTGTTGGTATGCTTTTAGACTTAGTAGCTTGGAGAAACAATATCTATGATGGAGTGTGTAACGTTAGATTGCTTCACCTTTAGATGATTTCCGCCACTTAGATGAAGAAAGTGGCTACTCTTTTGTAGATGCATCCATTACTTGTTTTGTGTGCTTAATGCTTGGATGTATCGCCATTTTGGCATGCCCAACCTTGCCTTGCAAGAAGTCATCTTACCTCATAGATGTCTTGTTGTGAGTTGAAGGGGCGGAGTGAGACCCGCTAATTGTCTCACATCGGTTATGTTATTCTTAGGATAGTTTAAATAAAGGTTTAGTTATAGTCACCTCTTTACTCTCGACGAGTAAAGGTTCGGTTTGGGGATGTTTGATGTGACTCTTAATTGCGCACATTTAGTCCCCTAATTGAACCGATTTTGCATACTAATATAGCATTTCATGACCATTTTATCCGTCAATTCCTTCCTATTTTGCTTTCCTATTGCATTGTATATGTCTTGTAGGAAAGAAGATAATGAGGTGGAATTCCCGTCTCTCGCGCATATTCGGAAGCTTGTTGACGATCTTGGATGGACTAGTATGAAGAGGAGGCAAGAATGATGACCAAGGATGTAGGGATAAAGAGTATATAGAAGGATCATAGGCTTAAAAGCAAGGATGACGAGAAGGAAGCCATTACAAGAAGAAATTGCTTGGAACCAAACCAAGAGTTGCTTGTTTGGCTCTGAAACTATGATAGATGAAACGACGTCGAAAAATCAAGTGGTCTAGGCTCTTGAATCACTCCAATAGGAGTCCGGATGAGGAATGGACGTCCGTTTTACAATCCGAGCTCAAATAAACAAGCTGACCTATGATCCGAGCGTGCCAGACTCAAGACGGGCATCCCAGACTCAGGCTGCGCATCCCGGACTCAGAACGAGCGGATTGTTAGGCAGTCAAGAATGGAGAAGAACCTTGTGTGACACCCCCATAGTCCAAGTGCCTTACCAGGACCACTCAGGTATAAGAACGTCACCATCTCGGTTTTCCGAGGCAATGATAATCAAATGACAATAAAGAAACATAATTTAAATAGCCACACTGTTTAAAGTGATTACAAGTCCAAAACCAAACCGATAAAAGGTACAATACATGTTCTAAAAAACCAAAGGTCTAAACAACAAAAGTGTGACAGCGGAAGACTCTAATCAGCTTGTGGTGACACATCCCAGCTAGCCCAAATGCCTCTAGTCAAACCTGCTCAATAACTGCTCACCATCCCCGAATGGATCACCACAGTTTATTAAACAATTAAATGGGGTCAGTACTAATTACACAAAACAAGATACAATACAACAATTACCAAACAGCACAATCGTCACATCAAACCCCGGTCTCTATGAACAGTCTCCACGTAACTGACTACACACTAAAGTGTGTAGCTCTGCCAGAGTACCCATCACAACAGATACATCACACCGCCAGTGGGGGACCGCAGCCGTACCCACCAAATCCCCGCTCATCTCCATCGAGCGATAACCCACGTCCATCAATGTGCACATCCCTTCTGTGGCGGGTTCCACAGAAGGCGAATTATGGGCGTGAAGCCACTCCCGCACGTGACTCCACTCAGCCAGGGACACGCCCCGAAGAACACAAACAGACAATCAGCAATCACAATACAACTCAACAATCGTCTGAAACAATCAACAACACTAACTATAGCACAATTCACCACACATATCAAGTAACTAATACTGAGTAGGGAAAACCCTACCTGAAATGCAATCACAAGCAGCAGACGATCTAACAGCTGTCTCAAAAACGCTCTTCTACGAATCCTCCTCCTATTCACATAATCATATAATTACTAACAATCACAATAACCACCAAAACCCCCAATCCCCCAAATTAGGGTTTAAACGAAGTTCATTAAAAGTTATAAAATTGGTATGTAGATATTATCCTCGACGCAAGGATCACAAGGACACAAAGAAAGATGAAATCTGACCTCTCAAGCTCCGGGATTTGTCAATAAAGCGGAATAGCAAAGCAACGTACTTGAGAACTCTCTTAAACAGTGAATTAGGTTTTAGCAAAAGTGTTTTAGGAAGATGACGAACTTATTATATATTAATCCGCTTTATTAACAAAACCCGTCAATTAACCCCCGTAACCCGACCTACTCGATCGAGTAACTAACGTACTCGATCGAGTGCCACTTACTCGATCGAGTACCAAGGCTACTTGATCGAGTACTCTACAGACAGACTACTATTTCGTAAAACAAAACACCCTTACTCGACGGAGTAAGGCCCACTCGATAGAGTATACAAAGACTCATAAAACCGTAGTATTACAGTCTTCCCTCCTTAAAAAGAACTTCGTCCCCGAAGTTCAAACCACAACAAAATAAAAACATACTACCATACTCCCGACACTACAACCAAAACAAAACTCAACATAAAACTCCGACACATGCTACCAACCAAAACTCAACCCGACACAACTCACTACTAACTATACCCAAAAACAACATAAAAAGATGCAAAAAAACTCTTCGCGATCATCTCCTACCCCTCCTAAAAGAAACAAGGTTACGTCCCCGTAACCATACATACCTGATAAAAAAGAAACGGATAGTGCTCTCCCATGGACTCCTCTGCCTCCCATGTAGCCTCCTCAACCTCATGATTAGACCAAAGAATCTTAAGCAAGACCGTCTCACCATTTCTAGTTTTCCTAACCTTCCGGTCAAGAATATGCTTAGGTACCTCAAGATAAGACAAGGACTCATCTAGCTCTATGTTCTCTGCCTCTAACACATGTGACGGATCACTCACATACTTCTGCAGCTGAGATACATAAAACACATTATGCACCCTATCCAAAGAAGACGGTAAAGCCAAACGGTAAGCAACCTCTCCAACCCGGTCTAAGATGTCATATGGTCCTATGAACTTCTGGCTCAGCTTGCCTTTCTTCCCAAATCTCATGACCCCACGCATAGGAGACACTTTCAGAGGAACCTTGTCCCCAACCTGAAACTCTATATCCCGGCGATGTAGATCTGCATAACTCTTTTGCCTGTCCTGAACTGCTCTCATCCTTTCCCTAATCATCTTAATCTGCTCAACCATCTCCTGTACCATCTCTTGTCCCAAAACCACTGCCTCAGCACTGTCATCCCAATAAATCGGACTCATACATCTCCTCCCATATAAGGCCTCAAATGGCGCCATGCCAATACTAGTGTGATAGTTGTTGTTGTAGGAAAACTCGATCAAATCTAACCTCTGCTCCCAGCTACCACCAAAATGCATCACACAAGCTCGTAACATATCCTCAAAAGTCTTGATTTTTCTCTCTGTCTGACCATCAGTTGCAGGATGGAATGCTGTACTCATCTTCAAAGTCGTTCCCAAAGACTCCTGCAACTCTTTCCAAAACCTTGAGATAAACCTCGCATCTCTGTCAGATACTATGTCTTTAGGCACCCCATGTAACCTTAGCACATTCTTCCGATAAGCCATAACTAATTGTGCCTTAGTCCATGTATCTTTCATTGGCACAAAATGAGCTGCCTTAGTCAGTCGATCCACTATAACCCATATCATGTTGTTACCCTGCTGGCTCTTTGGCAAACCCACGATAAAATCCATGGAAATGGATTCCCACTTCCACTCAGGTACCTCTAAAGACTGAATCATACCTTGTGGTCATCGCTGCTCCCCTTTAACTCTCTGACATATCAAACAACGAGCCACAAACTCAGCTGTTTCTTTCTTCATCTCAGGCCACCAGAAAGTCTTCTTTAAATCCTTGTACAGCTTGTCACCACCTGGATGTACCGAATATGGTGTACAATGTGCCTCTGTCATGATTGTCTTTTTCAGCTCCTCATCATTAGGGACACACCACCTCCCATCAAATCTCAAACTACCATCTGTATGAATAGAGAATCTAGATGCTGTCCCTTTCTCTACTCCAGCTCTCCACTCTACCATCTTGGGATCTAACACCTGTTTACCTCGAATATCATCATATAGATCAGGCTGCACTGTCAAATCTCCCATGGCATCCCCTTTCTGGATCATATGTATCCCAAACTTCCCAACCTCACCTCTCAACCTCATCAAGGATATAGCTGTGCACAAAGAATGTACACTCTTCCTGCTCAAAGCATCTGCAACGACATTTGCTTTCCCTTCATGGTAGATAATATCCATGTCATAATCGCCAATCAACTCCATCTACCTCCTCTGTCTCATGTTCAACTCCTTTTGAGTGAATATGTAATTGAGACTCTGATATCACTTTGTGACACCCCCATACTCCAAGTGCCTTACCAGGACCACTCAGGTATAAGAACGTCACCATCTCGGTTTCCCAAGGCAATGATAATCAAATGACAATAAAGAAACATAATTTAAATAGCCAAACTGTTTAAAGTGATTACAAGTCCAAAACCAAACCGATAAAAGATACAATACATGTTCTAAAAAACCGAGGTCTAAACAACAAAAGTGTGACAGCGGAAGACTCTAATCAGCTAGTGGTGACACATCCCAGCTAGCCCAAATGCCTCTAGTCAAACCTGCTCAATAACTGCTCACCATCCCCGAATGGATCACCACAGTTTTTAAAACAATTAAACGGGGTTAGTACAAATTACACAAAACAAGATACAATACAACAATTACCAAACAACACAATCGTCACATCAAACCCCGGTCTCCATGAACAGTCTCCACTTAACTGACTACACACTAAAGTGTGTAGCCCTGCTAGAGTACCCATCGCAACAGATACTCCACACCGCCAGTGGGGGACCGCAGCCGTACCCACCAAATCCCCGCTCATCTCCATCGAGCGATAACCCACGTCCATTAATGTGCACATCCCTTATGTGGCGGGTTCTACAGAAGGTGAATCATGGGCATGAAGCCACTCCCGCAAGTGACTCCACTCAGCCAGGGACAAGCCCCGAAGAACACAGACAGACAATCAGCAATCACAATACAACTCAACAATCGTCTAAAACAATCAACAACACTAACTATAGCACAATTCACCACACATATCATGTAACTAATACTGAGTAGGGAAAACCCTACCTGAAATGCAATCACAAGCAGCAGACGATCTAACAGCTGTCTCAAAAACGCTCTTCTACGAATCCTCCTCCTATTCACATAATCATATAATTACTAACAATCACAATAACCACCAAAACCCCCAATCCCTCAAATTAGGGTTTAAACAAAGTTCATTAAAAGTTATAAAATTGGTATGTAGATCTTACCCTCGACGCAAGGATCACAAGGACACAAAGAAAGATAAAATCCGACCTCTCAAGCTCCGGGATTTGTCAATAAAGCGGAATAGCAAAGCAACGTACTTGAGAACTCTCTTAAACAGTGAATTAGGTTTTAGCAAAAGTGTTTTAGGAAGATGACGAACTTATTATATATTAATCCGCTTTATTAACAAAACCCGTCAATTAACCCCCGTAACCCGACCTACTCGATCGAGTAACAAACGTACTCGATCGAGTGCCACTTACTCGATCGAGTACCCTACAGACAGACTACTGTTTCGTAAAACAAAACACCCTTACTCGACAGAGTAAGGCCCACTCGATAGAGTACCCAGAGACTCATAAAACCGTAGTATTACACCCTGTCCTAGGATCCGAGCGTCGCAAGCTCAAGACGAGCATCCCAGACCAGGATCCGGGCGTCCCGATGTTCAGCCCAAGCGGATCCCCTTACAGGACCAAGCATGCTTCAGGCCAATCCGCACGGATCTTTTTAGGAGTTTCCACATGATCCGCGCATGTCCCTCTGGACTTGAAAAGCTCTATTCAACACTTAAGAATGTTATTTACTAATATACCCTTGCTTAACCTACTGATGTACCACTATATATACTCCATTTATAATAATCAAGAACTAAGCCCTCTTAGAGAAGGCAAAGCTTCCTTAGATTAGATTAAGCCTTCATTAGGAGTAGATTAGAATAGATTAGTCTTGAATCTTTCCACAAATTACACATTAATCTTTCCTCAATAATTTCTCATACAATCTTAGATTTATGTTGGTACTTGAAGAATTCTTGGTTTTGTATTAGGGAATTGACAACTCTCCACCATTAATCAAAGGGTTTCTTCTATTGTTCTTCCGCTTCCTTTGTTCAATTCAAGTTGTTTACATTTGGATCTCTTGGGTATCTATTTTGAAGAGTCTATCGATCAAAAATACTCAAGAGGGGGGGGGGGGGTGAGTTGAGGATTTAAAACTTTTTAAAGCTTTTTCGATTATGTATATGTAATTGATTATTTAAAGTTTGTTGATTAAACTTTAACTAATCAACTAGTGAATGTAAAATGAAATAAACAAACGAACGAAAGAACGAGGAGACACACGGTTTTTTAAGTGGTTCAGTTTCACAAGTCGAAACCTACGTCCACTATTCTCGATTAATAAATTTAGTACCTTTCTACGGATTACAAATTTACTAACCCAACTCGTACAACTAACTCTAGCTGTAACTCAATGAGTACCGTTAAATACTCGAGTGTCTAACTTACGCTAATAAGAAAGCACTAATGATTCTTACAAAGGTTCACGTTAATGAACAAATAAGAAATCAACTAAGCACTATTATCTTATAACGATAACAATATGAACGAGTATACGAGTTTAAAACACACGACCTTTCAAAAATAACAAAACGGTTTTTCTGCTTGAAAATACACGGTTTGCTTTTGTAAAATGAAAATTAATTTTTATGCTTAAGGTCTCTATTTTAGATGTTGTAAAGAGCAAAGTATTTATAGGAAGGAAAGAGTAGGGCAACTCGGTTTATACAAACCCTAATAGCCGAATAAAGGAGATATGTTAACAAATCATATCTTCTATTATTTCTTTCCTATAAGCCTTAAAAGATAATATAGAATATTCCAAAAGATAGAATATAATCTATTCAAATATTATCTTTACTATAAATTCTAAATATGATAAGATTTCCTAAAATAAGAATATCTTTTATCATAAACAAATATATTAAGTAAGATATATAAGATATGTAAAGATATTATTATGGAAACAAATCTTTACCAAATACACCTTAGGCAACACGAGATGTCACGGCTCATAAGCCTCGTGACTCGTGCAAACTCTAGCTCAATATATGGGTTAGAATTTAGGTTTTAAGAGAGGCTTTGTTGAAACCCTAATTCGTAGCATGGTCCAACTCAAAAGTTGACCCAAAACAGCTACTAGTTAACGTTCAACACAAAACCGAACTCCGCACTAAACCGGGCTTAATTATATAAATACTTTTATCAAAACATTTAAAATAAACTTTAAAACAATTTTCAAAATAATTTTGATACATTATAAGTCGTGTATAATAAACTCAGCATTTCAATGTTATAGTAGGAGAGCTATAACATTGAGCTCTTTTACTAGTAATGTTATAGCTGCAAAGCTATAACTTTACCAATTCAAGAAACTCATTCTTGGTTATCATTACGAGATAATCACCTATACTATTCTAATCTTCAGGGAGATCTTTGAGTATAGGCTACGTCATCATCCAAGCTTGATTAATCTTTAGACGGACTTCGTCTTCACATAAATCTTGAATGAATCTTCATATCGTTTGATCTTGAATTGAGGCTTGAACATTTTATACTATCATCACAATCTCCTTTGTTGCTTGTATTAGATAAGTTGATTCTAAAACACTTAGACAAACGATTACGCGCAACAAGTATATAAAATATAAAACACCTTTACGTCATCAAAACATAAACATATAAGCTATATGGTTCAACATATTTGAAGATTAAGTGACAAGTCTTCATCTTTATTCAAGGATTCTTCTTTATTTATGTTAAATCTTTACTCTCCAAGTTGGTAACACTCTTAATCCCTTTTTATTTACTTGTTAATCTCTTGTTGTAGATACCCGTATCCGTCGATATTGGAATTTATAGAGAACCCGACAAACACCCGATGATGATAGGACACATGTATTCTTTAGTTGTCACCGTCATTATCTGGAGCTCGTTTTACGATGTAGAATGGGCGTCGTCGATGAAGTATTTTATTAATTTAAATGATATTTAAATTAATGTTTTTTTAAGTGAATTCATTTTATTAATTTAAATGATATTTAAATTAATGTTTTTTTAGTGAGTTCATTTTATTATTTTAAATGATATTTAAATTATGGTTTTTTAGGTGAATTCAATTTATTTTATTTTATTTTGAATTTATTTTCCCAAGTTTATTTTATTGAAAATAAAATAAATAATTGATTTGAAAAATCATTTTATGAATATATTTGATTTGAAAAATCATTTATTTTAATGTGTTAATTGATTTGAAAAATCGATTTTAAAAGCGAAGAAAACTCGTTTTAGAAGCATGTTTTTGAGCTCGATTTTAGCTCGGTTTTTGGTCCCGTTTTCTTTACGACTTGGCACGAATATCGAGTGCACTAACCAACCTAAGCCTCTACCCATCCACCCTTGTTCGAACCCCCTATCCACGGCCCAAATTCCATCCCCAAACACCCCCCAACCAGCCCGCGCGTACAAACAGCCCCCCTGTTTTGCGTGATGAATCCCGAGCCCAAAACCCACTCCAAATACCACCAAAACCCGTACCCATTAACCCTAACCCATACCCTAGTATCCTACCCATATTACCCTAGCTTAATCACCAAGAAAACCCCTCTCAAACCCTCACAAAAGCTGCTGGACAGCAGCTATGCGTGAGCAGGCCCGACTGCCTCTCCCCCCCTTTTACCCTACTTTAACTCCCTATAAATACCACCCCTTCACCATACATTCATTCCTCTAAGTTCTCCCCACATCCTACCATCACTCACAAGCTTTAAACCTCAGGAACAAACCCTAATTGCCTCTCAAAAACCCTCCACAAAACCGACATACAAACTGAAACTGTTTGTGTGTCCTCCTCGAAAAACAATTCGTTCCTCCCTCAAACCTCCATCAAAACTCGATTTTCTTGTTCCTAATTAACCATATAACATCCATATACACATTAGACAAAGATTTACGAGCCAAATTGCCCTTGAGAGTACACGAAATCCCTCGAAAAACAGAGTGTTATACACTCTGTTTTCGCGGTTTGTTCCTGTCTGTCCAGTTCTGTTTGTGCTCGTTTTTTGTGCCCAATAACTCAAAACGAGCAGGGGTTGCTTTAAGATCTCTGTTCTCCTCTCTTTCTAGTTTTCAAAACATCTTTTAAATCGAATTTTCATCGTGAAACGAGGGAGAAATCGCTGTTTGAAAGTTGCTGTCCAGATTCGATAAAAACGCGTGTTTGCTTTGTTTCTTCGTCGACGACGGCCTCTCGAGATAAAATCTACCATCAATTACGACCCAAGACGGTGTCAACGATACATGTAGGTTGAGGGTGCATCAAATCCTCCTCTTTCTCCCTTTTATTTCGTTTTTTTATGTTTGTTTTTTATAGTTTGTTTTTATTCGTTTATCGTTTTTGTTTATCGATTGTTTAATTAACTATGAAACTAGTTTAGTCCGAGTATGAGTTAAAGTACCACCATGAACACCCGCGTTGACTTGAGATGGGAAAGAAACCGCTACATCAGTCGGTCGTACACCCCCGTCTCATTTACATATCCTCGTGTTCAAGGTAGGGCATTAATAAAACGATTTTAACTTCGTTCTTCGCTTTTGACCCTTAGTTTGTTTCGGCCAATTCGACCCATCTTAGGACCCGTCACATGTTAGTATGACCTCTGATTGTTAACATATAACTCATTTAGATGACATTAGATCAATTTGATAACCTAATTAGACACATTAGGGTACATCGACATAGCTTTAAAAACCGATTAACAATTCTGTAACTTAATGAACGCATCTCTCTCTTTCACCTAATTTCTCGCTAGTATAAGAGTGCGTGATTAGCACCTTCTTATTAACACTCGATGAGTTAATTTAATTAGCGAACTTGACCTAATTTGACCCCTTAGGCCGTGTAGAATACACCTTTGCGCGACATCCTTCCAATCGATCAACGTTGTTTCTAACTCGTTTTCTAACTTGTTTCCTATCCCGTTTCACAATCATCTATCTAATCTAATGAATCTAACCTAAGAATTAGGGTATGCTAGATCGTGTGGGCCGTGTTTGGCCGTGTCCTTGTAGTCCCTTTTCTCGTTATTTTCTCATCTTTATCTCGTTATTTCGTATCTTGTAATTACTTTGTTTATCGAGTCGTGTTTGTTAGTTTGGTTGTAATTTTCAAGTTAGCTTTCTTTTATCGAGTCAAAACCTTTTCTAAAAACCTTAGTCTTGTTTGGTTAGATGGTTGTGCCCCAATGCAAGTAAGAGCGTAGTAAATCGCAAGTTGTTTAAAGCAACATGGCCCGATTTATGCTAATGCATGCTTTGGTGTGTGACCCAATGTCTAATTCGATAAGATTAAGTGAAAGCATACATTACGAGGAGTGACCCAAGGCCGTGAGTCATGTAAGCCGTGGGCCACCCCTCTGTGCACGTTTTTCTAGGTCGAATGGCCGTGTAATGTGTCATGTACGGTGTTGTATATAGCGATTGTATTTAGATCGAGTTGTATCTTTAATTCCTCGTTGTGTCGGCATGAAATGCCTGGGTTGTAATAGGGTAGATCCCAACGGCTCCCCCATTCCCATTAAGCCTGGTTTGCTTTGTTTTGTATGTTGTTAGATCAATCAACCCACATGCTAAATTACAACTTTGACAAAGTTAGTTTAGTTGCATCTAAAACGACATAGAAATTGTTGTCACATGTTAGGGTTTTAAAACAATGTTTGCATTTCATATATCGTAGTAGCTATGACCCTGTTTGAAATCCGACACTTGACTTAGTAGAGGCCGTTATTGACGGGCGGGGTTAGGTGTCCTTATGGGCTTCCTAACACGTACCCTCACCCCTTACTCAAGATCTATGGTTTGTGGATCCGTCTAAATACCATTGGATTACGAGAGTCATTCAAATCGAGTGATATAGGGTACAAGTCTTTATCTTTAATCACTCGTAGTCGATTGGCTTTATGCTTTTCGATGAAAGGTGTAAAGTTGACTTGAACGGTTCCAAGTTCCCAAAAAACTTGGTGGCGACTCTAATTTAGTCTTAATTCGATTCGAAGGAACCTCGAGTCGATTATTCCTAGTGTGGATCCCGCGGACGCAGTTCCCGAGGGCCTTGTCCACGATTTGGCGACTCACTGGGGAAAGAGGACTAGTTACACTTTGTTTCTAGGGTCTTTTCCTCCGAGGTGAAACTTGAAAAGAAAGTGTCGGAAAGTAAAACATTACTCATAGTGCTACGATTCATGCATAAACCCTTAAGGACTTGCCCGGGCCGTCCCAGCGTTTCTTCGTGATGCGTGGGGGGCGACGTCCCACTATGCTAGGAAGCTGCACATTGCTCGCTTCCACTTCACCTCGCGTGGTTCTTGATGGTGGGGACGATCTTCTAGGTACTCTACCTTAAGACACCTTGCTCTATAAGACCGCAAAAGGATGGAGGGCATAGACCTTCTTGTAGAAGACTTGCTGAGACTTAGAGATGTCTAGGAGCATACATCCTTATAACATGAGAATGACAATGTGCAAATTGTTTTCCCGAGTCTTTTTCGAAATTTTCCATGTCCTTTTCGAAACCGAACTTTTGAACAACTTACTTTCAAAATAGCATGGTTTTAAAAACGCGGAATGCTGCCCAAATAGGACTAGAATTTTCGGCCCAAAATGAGCTTTTATAGCCGGCATGCTGCCCATTTCATATCTCATTTTCGAATCAATCTTTCGTTTTTTTTTCAAAACCAATCCAAAATGCCTCTCGAACCTCAACCAAGCATGAAATGCGTCAAGTCGTGTCCAGGTCATGGCCGTGTTAGGCCGGGTGTGTTTCGTTCTAAGAGTCTAGAACACAACCTTGTTGGGTCACCCAAGCTCACCTCTTGGGCCTTGAGTCATGTTGGTCGACCTTTTGGTCTAGAATAGTCCACAAAAACGCCCAAGCTAGGCCATTTAGGGCGTTTCACCCGAACCTATGGGCTATCTTAGTCCAATCACGGGTTTGGCCACACCGAGTCCGGTTTATAACCGATTTATGACAGTTTGAGTCATGTCGTTTTGTCGAGTCTAAAATGAACCAAGGTCTAGATCCAACCGTGAGTCGAACCTCTGGTTAGTCAATCTCAAGTTGAGTCTTTGTTTGAGTCAAGTTGGGGTCGTGTCCTTAAGTGTGCAGGGGCTCTTACTTTAAATATTGACTCAGTATGGGGTTTTCTTGTAGAAAGGCCGCCAAAAACCCGACGTCAAGCAATGGAAGACGCTGTTAACAAGCTCACGGAGGCCGTGAACCTCATGATGACCAGAATGGATGCGATCGAATCCAAGTTGGGTGAAGATTCCACTTCATCTACCCCACCTCTGACTGGTCTGGAGAAACGGTTCAAGTTCATTGAGGACCGTCTGAAACTCTCCCAGGGGAAGAACATCCATTACGAAAATGCTAGGGCCTATGCCCCAATTCAGGATAAGTTGCCCACGAACATGGTACTCACTGACATCCCAAAGTTTAAGGGCACAGAAGATCCAGTCCACCATGTTAAGGCCTATAAGGGGTACTTAGCAGTGAAGGGAGTACCTGCTGACATGCTCTCTGAAATTTTTGCCCAATCTCTGGATGAACACCCGAAGGCGTGGTTCTATAATCTTGACCTTAAGAACTTTCCCACTTTCGAAGATATTACGGTGGAGTTCTGTAAGCACGATGCTGACAATGTTGAGATTCAAACCAACATAAGGACTTTGGAAGTAATGACACAGAAGGAAAAAGAGGGCTTTACTGAATTCCTCGCAAGATGGCGCGTTGAAAGCGTGAAACTAGCTAAGAAGACTGATGAAGTCGAAATGGTAGATAAGTTCGTGAAGAATTTACGACCTGTTTATCGCAATGCTCTGAAATACCAGAATTTTGGCTCTTTCAAAGAATTGATAAGAATCGGGATAAAGGTAGAAGATGATGTCATAAGGGCAGAGGCTGAAAAGCCGAAGGGGTACCAAGGGGCCTCATCGTCTAAGGGCAAGGCCCCAGCAACGACCCATATTGATGAAGCCATCAATCTCTTAGAAGGGCAATCGAAGAAGTCGCAGCGCCAAACACCTAGGGCATTCACCGATATCGGATGCACTTATACATACGCTCTCCAAAGGCTCATAGCCCAAGGAAAGCTGAAACCTATTGGTCCAACTCCGGACCCTCCCGCTGATCAACAAGGTAAATGGTATAAACCAAATGCCTACTGTGCCTTCCACCAAGGGAAAGGCCATGATACTGAAAGGTGCTATCGACTGAAGCACGAAATCCAAGACATGATTGAGAATGGAACACTCCCGATCCCAACTGTTAAACCCAATAACATCACCAATCCATTTGGCGATCACACTAACTTTATTTTTGTCGAAGACAATGTCGATTATTCTCATCTTATCCGCCCATGTCACTTGAAAGGGGTGTTTATCGGGAAAATATTTGTGGATTGCTGTGAATCCTTGCCAAACCCGAAGAATGAAATTCAAGTCGGGAGTCTTGCTCCAGAATGTACTCCTCTCGTTAACGAAGTTAATAAAGGACAATTCGATTCACCAACCTTCATCACTGGCGTAGATCCTCAAAGGACTACCTCAGGATGGAGGCACACCATCAAAGGGATCAAGGACAAGAACCGAGCATCTAAGCTGACAGCTGAATAAGAGAAAGCTCAAGACCAGATTTGAAAATTATGAGTCGGGATCTGTTTTCTTATCTTAGTTGAGTCGAGTCTAGGACTTTCCTTTCTTGAATTTGAGTCGTTTGTTCCGCGATGACCTAGGATGTGTCCTAGGAATCGTTTCTTCGAGTCTGTTAAGCATTTGCCTTCCCAATAAAAAGTTGCAGTTTCATTTCCAAATATGTCTTGTTTTCAATCCTCAATCATTCCGGAAACATGATAAAATGCACAACACACTCAAAGGCATCCCTGGGGTAGAAATATGTCCCGTTTCAAAATGTAAAGTATACTAGGATCCCTGTTTGATTCCTTTACCTATTCCATGTCTGGCGGTAGAAAACCTCCATCAGAACCAGTGCTTATGACAAGCTTTTAGATGATTCTATGACGAACCCGGACTAGATCCTTGTTTTCCATATCGATGACGGAAGGCAAGCCTTTTTCCCACAGAATCATCCCATCTCGAAGAGAGAAGATATCAACCCGTTCTAACAAGGAATTGTTAGTTCTTACCCAAATTAGTTGGCGAAGCCCAGTTTTCAAGGTGTATCCATTTATGACTAAGAGAATGAATAGAAGATCATTTTCAAAGAGAGAAAAAGAAAGATGAAAAAGAATGAAAAAATGAAAAAAAGAGAAAAATTGGAAAAATGAAAAAAAATGAAAAAAAAGAAAAATGAAAAAAAGATGAAAGAAAAAGAAAAAAGATGTTGAAGTTATTGCGGAATGCTTTTGGTTGGATGTCGAAGTTACGGAAGCCAGAAGTCAAGTCAAGTACCCATAGTGAAGTTCAATGGGCGAAGCCCAAAAGCTTAAGTAGTAACCTCTTTACCCTCTAAGTCCTTCCTGAGACAGTTACAAAGGGATAGTTAGGAATTTTGAGAATCATTCCGCTTGTGCTGTTACACCCAGCCTTTAGGGTCCAGATATGGAGATTTGAACCCACATTGTTTTCCAACCCATTTGCACTCGGGTTTCATCAAACCCGAGACACCTTTTCCAACCACGATGTAAGCCATAACCCATTGGCCTTAGCACCAGAAAATGAACCTTCAGAATGACGGTCCACTATTCAAGCCTTTTTTTACCAAGCTCCACATCCCAAAGAACCACAGCCTTTTGTACCAACCCTAGACACGGGATTTAACAGTACTTTACAGGCTAGAATGGGATATGACATGATACCTTAGGTGAAACCTTCGAGTGTGTACACACAATCAATATGCCAAGTTTATGCACCAAGATCAAACTACGTCGGATTTGATTTCGCTCCACGCGAATACGTAGGCAGTCCTTCAGAATAAGGGATTCAATCCACTCATCAACCAGGTTGTCATCTTGTCAGTTTCTTACGGGTCTTAACCAAGTCCAAATGAAGCCACCTTTGTTTGAGTCGGTCTTAGCACTCGATGTAGGCTAGGATAAGGATATAGGTTCAGATGAGTAATGTCAAGTCTCGGAATGAGCTTTATCTAACGGTGTAGGCAAAGATGCTGAGTCAGATAGATGTGGGTTTGTGTTAGGAACAGAAAATATGAAAAACCCGCTGAAAAGAAAGAAGGCGTGGAAGAAAAATAGTAAAAGCCCGCTGAAAAGAAAGAAGCCGGTGGCAAGAAATGATGAAAACTCGCTGAAAAGAAAGGAGGCGAGGAGAATAGTGACAGAATGTTCCCAACAAGAGTGATGTGTGATGTAAAAATCAGTCTGTGTTTAGTGTCTGGGCGAAGCCAACGTTGTTGCTCCGTGAGTTTAATCCACCTTGTCAATGTCAAGTGATCTTGATTCCCATGTGCCCTCGGGAGCACGCCCATGCCATACGATATCTCTGTCTCAAGTCCGACGACCTTGTGATTCCCATTTGCCGTTTTTTGGGCGCCAGAATGGCCAATTTACATTTCTACCCCCAACAAGTCAATAATTGAATTAAAACTCATGCACACTTACGGTTTTATTTTCCTTTTTGTTTTACGGTAGCGGGCTACGCCCACGTTGTTTACGGGTCATACAGAGTGTCCGTGTCACGTTTCATGCTCACCCATCAAGGTTCGATTTCAAAATTTCAAAATTTCAAAATTCCAAAAACTTTTGCGAATTGTGGATAGATGATCCAAGTAGTAGAATCTTTGCGGGTCGATGGCCCAATCATTCAAAATTTTCAAATTCAATTTTCGGGTCGATGGCCCAATCATTCAAAATTTCAAATTCAATTTTGAAGGGTCGATGGCCCAACATACCAAGTGATGTCAAATTCAAACTTCGGGTCGATGGCCCAATTATTCAAAATTTTCAAATTCAATTTTCGGGTCGATGACCCAATCTTTCAAATGATCCAATTTCAAGATCGATGATCCAAATGTGCTTATGTGATGATTATTGCTAGTACGTTTTTGTGTTTCAATTATAGCAGGATATGCTTCAACTGGGGGCTCTAAAGTCTTCGACTTTAGAGCCATTACAGAAATCAGGGCTCTGCCGTTGGCTTCAGAGACCATTATCAAGATGAAAAGGATGACATCCACTCAGAATTCAATTCAATACAAGAGTATGAAATGGAAGAATTCCGTAGCTGAAAGCAAATGATGAAAGCGGCGGCAACCTCCTTGGAAAGTCCCGTCCCATTTGGGCACTGCCCCAAGAGATGATAAGCTTTGGGCAAATGTCAACAGATGATGAATTTTGGACAAATGCCAGCAGATGATAAACTTTAAGCATGTGTCAGCAGTTGCCGAACTACGACGCGGGTTTGATTCCGTCAGAAGCGGATACGTAGGCGCCTAAGGATAAGGCTCGACCCACCATTTATGCAATTTATGGGTCGATGACCAACGACGATAATTTGATACAACAGAAGCAAGAGTCAATCCCCAACGAAGTTTCAGGTATGATCTCTTCTTATGGTCAAGTAAGCTTATATACGCAAGTCTAATGGACTATAAACGACCCGAAGAATCCTCAGGTCGAGAGGGACCTGGGGTATACTTTGACTTTCGCCTTGTCCAAGCCTCAGTCAAAGTGGGGGCTCTGTAGATACCCGTATCCGTCGATATTGGAATTTATAGAGAACCCGACAAACACCCGATGATGATAGGACACATGTATTCTTTAGTTGTCACCGTCATTATCTGGAGCTCGTTTTACGATGTAGAATGGGCGTCGTCGATGAAGTATTTTATTAATTTAAATGATATTTAAATTAATGTTTTTTTAAGTGAATTCATTTTATTAATTTAAATGATATTTAAATTAATTTTTTTTTAGTGAGTTCATTTTATTATTTTAAATGATATTTAAATTATGGTTTTTTAGGTGAATTCAATTTATTTTATTTTATTTTGAATTTATTTTCCCAAGTTTATTTTATTGAAAATAAAATAAATAATTGATTTGAAAAATCATTTTATGAATATATTTGATTTGAAAAATCATTTATTTTAATGTGTTAATTGATTTGAAAAATCGATTTTAAAAGCGAAGAAAACTCGTTTTAGAAGCATGTTTTTGAGCTCGATTTTAGCTCGGTTTTTGGGCCCGTTTTCTTTACGACTTGGCACGAATATCGAGTGCACTAACCAACCTAAGCCTCTACCCATCCACCCTTGTTCGAACCCCCTATCCACGGCCCAAATTCCATCCCCAAACACCCCCCAACCAGCCGCGCGTACAAACAAATGCCCCCCTTTTTGCGTGATGAATCCCGAGCCCAAAACCCACTCCAAATACCACCAAAACCCGTACCCATTAACCCTAACCCATACCCTAGTATCCTAGCCATATTACCCTAGCTTAATCACCAAGAAAACCCCTCTCAAACCCTCACAAAAGCTGCTGGACAGCAGCTATGCGTGAGCAGGCCCGACTGCCTCTCCCCCCCCTTTTACCCTACTTTAACTCCCTATAAATACCACCCCTTCACCATACATTCATTCCTCTAAGTTCTCCCCACATCCTACCATCACTCACAAGCTGTAAACCTCAGGAACAAACCCTAATTGCCTCTCAAAAACCCTCCACAAAACCGACATACAAACTGAAACTGTTTGTGTGTCCTCCTCGAAAAACAATTCGTTCCTCCCTCAAACCTCCATCAAAACTCGATTTTCTTGTTCCTAATTAACCATATAACATCCATATACACATTAGACAAAGATTTACGAGCCAAATTGCCCTTGAGAGTACACGAAATCCCTCGAAAAACAGAGTGTTATACACTCTGTTTTCGCGGTTTGTTCCTGTCTGTCCAGTTCTGTTTGTGCTCGTTTTTCGTGCCCAATAACTCAAAACGAGCAGGGGTTGCTTTAAGATCTCTGTTCTCCTCTCTTTCTAGTTTTCAAAACATCTTTTAAATCGAATTTTCATCGTGAAACGAGGGAGAAATCGCTGTTTGAAAGTTGCTGTCCAGATTCGATAAAAACGCGTGTTTGCTTTGTTTCTTCGTCGACGACGGCCTCTCGAGATAAAATCTACCATCAATTACGACCCAAGACGGTGTCAACGATACATGTAGGTTGAGGGTGCATCAAATCCTCCTCTTTCTCCCTTTTATTTCGTTTTTTTATGTTTGTTTTTTATAGTTTGTTTTTATTCGTTTATCGTTTTTGTTTATCGATTGTTTAATTAACTATGAAACTAGTTTAGTCCGAGTATGAGTTAAAGTACCACCATGAACACCCGCGTTGACTTGAGATGGGAAAGAAACCGCTACATCAGTCGGTCGTACACCCCCGTCTCATTTACATATCCTCGTGTTCAAGGTAGGGCATTAATAAAACGATTTTAACTTCGTTCTTCGCTTTTGACCCTTTGTTTGTTTCGGCCAATTCGACCCATCTTAGGACCCGTCACATGTTAGTATGACCTCTGATTGTTAACATATAACTCATTTAGATGACATTAGATCAATTTGATAACCTAATTAGACACATTAGGGTACATCGACATAGCTTTAAAAACCGATTAACAATTCTGTAACTTAATGAACGCATCTCTCTCTTTCACCTAATTTCTCGCTAGTATAAGAGTGTGTGATTAGCACCTTCTTATTAACACTCGATGAGTTAATTTAATTAGCGAACTTGACCTAATTTGACCCCTTAGGCCGTGTAGAATACACCTTTGCGCGACATCCTTCCAATCGATCAACGTTGTTTCTAACTCGTTTTCTAACTTGTTTCCTATCCCGTTTCACAATCATCTATCTAATCTAATGAATCTAACCTAAGAATTAGGGTATGCTAGATCGTGTGGGCCGTGTTTGGCCGTGTCCTTGTAGTCCCTTTTCTCGTTATTTTCTCATCTTTATCTCGTTATTTCGTATCTTGTAATTACTTTGTTTATCGAGTCGTGTTTGTTAGTTTGGTTGTAATTTTCAAGTTAGCTTTCTTTTATCGAGTCAAAACCTTTTCTAAAAACCTTAGTCTTGTTTGGTTAGATGGTTGTGCCCCAATGCAAGTAAGAGCGTAGTAAATCGCATGTTGTTTAAAGCAACATGGCCCGATTTATGCTAATGCATGCTTTGGTGTGTGACTCAATGTCTAATTCGATAAGATTAAGTGAAAGCATACATTACGAGGAGTGACCCAAGGCCGTGAGTCATGTAAGCCGTGGGCCACCCCTCTGTGCACGTTTTTCTAGGTCGAATGGCCGTGTAATGTGTCATGTACGGTGTTGTATATAGCGATTGTATTTAGATCGAGTTGTATCTTTAATTCCTCGTTGTGTCGGCATGAAATGCCTGGGTTGTAATAGGGTAGATCCCAACGGCTCCCCCATTCCCATTAAGCCTGGTTTGCTTTGTTTTGTATGTTGTTAGATCAATCAACCCACATGCTAAATTACAACTTTGACAAAGTTAGTTTAGTTGCATCTAAAACGACATAGAAATTGTTGTCACATGTTAGGGTTTTAAAACAATGTTTGCATTCCAACTATCATGGATCCACCCTTATACAACCTCCCACAAGACACCGACTCACCAGACGGTATAAAAACCTCATCTTTTACAGACTCAAACTCTCTCAAGCCCAAAAGCTTAGCATGACCCGACAATACAAAAGAGTGTGACACCCCTGAATCAAACAAAACAAAGGTAGAAACATTTTTAACAAGAAAGGTACCAGTGATAACGTGTGCATCATCCTCAGCAGCTTTCTTTTCCATCACGAATAACTTGCCACTGGTCTTTTAGGCACCTCCTTGCACTATACTAGCTGAAGTAGATGGCTTGGCAGCTGATCCCTGATTGTTGTTGGCCTCCGATTTCTGATAAGCATTACCGCCATTGCGGTTGGATCCACCGTTGTTGTTGTTACCATGTCCTCCTTGATTATTCCATGACCCAGCCGGTCGGTTGCTAGCATAACTCTGAGACGGACCCTGCGAGAAGCTCCCCCGTGATGGCCTCTGAAAACCTCTCCCCCCGGCACTAGTACACTCATGTCTCTTGTGGCCCATACCGCCACAGTTGAAATAAGAGATACTCCAGCTGCTACTGCTACCACCACGACCATGCGCATAAGAAACTCCACCACTAACACGCGATCCCGATGAGTAAGCTCTCGCCTGGTTATGATTACCCCTCTTATAACTAGACTGACCACCTTTCTCGCTCTCGGCCTTTCTCTTTTCAGGACCTCTCTCCTTGTTCTCTTTGGCTATATCGACCAATCTCTCAGCTCTTCCTGCTCTCTCTCATACACTTCCTTAACATCTGTAAGGACCCTAACTAGTAACTTCTCCATTATCTGATATATCAACCCCTTCTCGAATCTCAGTGCCAAGTTCTCCTGGCTCAGCCTCATATCCTATGCAAACCTCGACTTCTCATTAAACTTGTGGTAGTACTCAGCCACAATCATATCCAAAGTCATCTTGAAAGCGTCGAACTCCTCCCTCAGCTTACTACGAACAATGTTCAGGTACAAACTCTCGGCGTATAGCTCTCTTAAACTCAACCCATGGTATAGCCGACTTACCCTGCTTCAGATAGTGATCTAGGGCACTCTCCCTTACCTTGTCCCACCATTCCCCTGCAGCATCTCTCAGTTACAACACAGCTTGTTCCACTTTTAAGTCCTCGGGACAATAAACCACATTCAAGATGTTCTCCATCTCCCTATGCCAATTGTTGAGCAAAATTGGCGCACTAGTACCCATATGCTCCTTTGGGTTGAAGCGGGATATTGTAGTGCTCATCTTGGCAAAGTCTATCCCGGCATGCTTATCTTTCCCAAATATCTTTAGGGCCTCGGTAAGCGCATCTTGATGCTCAAGCATCTTGGCTATATCATCCACACTCATCTCTTGTGCCCTAGCGTACATAGCAGATCTCTTTGGCGGCATATCTTTGAGCTATAAGAGGAGAGACAAACGTAAGAACATAGCCTACGGCTCAAAGCATATAGGACCTGTACAACAATTACTCGATCGAGTAACATAACCCACTTGATCGAGTAGAGGTTACTCGATCGAGTTACCTACTTACTCGATCGAGCTACCCACTTACTCGATCGAGTACCTCCACTGCAGAACCTGACCAGAACGTACAACAAAATGTACTCGATCGAGTCACTTACGTACTCGATCGAGTAGCCCCCACTCGATCGAGTACTCCTCTTACTCGATCGAGTTCCCCAAAATAGCAGCTACTGCCCAACGTCATATACCCACTCGATTTAGCTTAGCCCACTCGATCGAGTCCACCCTACTCGATCGAGCCATACCGACTTTTCTAACTACCCGCATGACTTAACTCAATAACTTTTTCCGCAGCAACACCCCTATTCACATGTTACTATTATGCCACATTATAAATCATCCATCATTCAACATTATTAACCACAACATATTATCATATGATCTACTTCACTTTTTTCCACCAATCCTTCATTTCACCACAACCATTCACCCAACATACTCATAAGACTTATTCACCCAACATAGGCAACAAAACATTAGTAAACACATAGCGATCCCATGACACCCCATAGAAACCGGTTTAAAGTTGTAGGGCGAGTTAGCGACTTTAGGACGTCTCCCAAGTCTTTGCATTAGCTCATAACAACTCCTACCCAGGTTCATTTTAGTTTGACTCCCTAGGTTCATTACATTCATTAGTTACAGGTTCCAAAATCGTCGCTCTGATACCACTTTGTAAGACCCCCATACACCAAGGTGCCTTACGAAGACCACCTAATGCATGTAAGCGCTACCATCTCGGTTACCCGAGGCAATGTATATCAAAAGGACCATAAAAGAACGTACTTTATTAAATAAGTTTAGTACGATACATAACTAAAACCAAAACAGTCAAATGAAATACAACTATTCCAAAATACCAAAACCAACTAAATGAAATATAAAGTTCAACGACACAACGGAAGACTCTAAGTGACACGTGGTGACTCAATCCCAACTATCCTAAGCGCATCCATCTAATACCTGCTCAAGAACTGCTCACCATGCCCGAATGGATCACCATAGTTTTTAAAACAATTAAACGGGGTCAGTTACTGTTTACACAATATAAGATATAACACTATAGACAATACATACAATTATCCAACACCGTCACATCACCAATCATCTCACTAGCCTGAAGGTCTAGTCCTGCCATATTACGGCCCCAATCAGTAATCCACACCGCCAGTCGGGGACCGCAACCGTTCCCACCTAAGCCCTGATCATCAATACCGAGCGCAAACCCATGTTCCTTAATGTGCACATCCCCTCTTGTGGCGGGTTCCACAAGGGGTGAATCAAGGGCATGAAGTCACTCCCGCAAGTGACTCCACTCAGCCGAGGGCGCACCTCGCGAACCACAGACAAACACAACCAACCAACTATACATCAACAATTACCAACTACCAATTCCAATATGATATAGATCAACATTAAACAACCATCAACAATCAACCAACCATCTAATACAATGTAACCATTAACCGAGTAGGGAAACCCTACCTGGAAAAGCAATCACCAAGATCGTCACAATCAGCTAATCTTAAACGTTCTTCTACGAAATCACCTCCTATCAATCACACAATCATACAATTACCATCTAACAATCATAATACTCCCAAAACCCCCAAAATACCTAATTAGGATTTCAACCAAAATCAAGGAAATGACATAAAAATAATATAGGATCTTAGCCACAATGCGACGGTCTTAACGGCGTAAAGAACTTAGAAATCCGGCAAGACAAGCCTTGGGATTTGGTAGCAATGCGAAAGAGAGAAGCAACGTAACTTGTTTTAATCTTTTTGAAAGTTAAAGTAGGGTAAAAAGTGAAAAGAACTGATGGATTAAGTTTATATATCTTTCTCGCATTGCTAACAAAACTCGTCAAAAACAACCCGTAAAATCTACTTACTAGGCCGAGTAAGTCACTTACTCGATCGAGTGACCCCTACTTGATCGAGTACCTATCAGACAGTATACTATTTCGTAACCAAAACTCACTTACTCGACAGAGTAAGCCTTACTCGATAGAGTACCCAACAATATAGAGAACCGTAGTATTACAGAAATGACCACCAAGTCCATTACAAGAATGCCAAGACTACCAAGTCCATCTTGGGTGGAAACCAAACCGTTCATTTTTCTATAAATATAATCATTAGCTCTAATTTTGAGACTAATTATAAAAATCAGAAAATCACAAAGAAAATCACATTACAAACAAACCCTCTCTACAAAAGCCCTCTCTACAAAAATCCTCTTCCAAGAGAAAGCTAGAGAAAAATAAAACTACTCTTCGATCCGACATCAAGCGTTCATCGCTGTCAATTGAAGAGAAGAAAATCAAATTCATCCAATGAGAATCAAGTCTTCAAATCAAGGCCCTCCTATTTATCCAAGTGCGGAAATCGAATCAGTAGAACAACTAGAAGATTGGACTTGAAATCTTCAAATTAATAAAATTATTATTTTGTTGCATTCTTTTGTGTTTTATCTTCTTGTTTGCAGATTTACACAAATTTGTTGCTACAAATTTGGTATGCCCGGTGGGACATCTCTACTCCTCATCTGTTTTTCCGCATAATCAAGTTTCACAATAATCGTCTCAATGGCCGCCAGAAAGATCGCCACCATGTCGAAAGGGATGACATTTAGATCTGACAACGAAAGCTCAGCCTGTCTCGGTGCATCTGTTGACAGATCTCCTATTGGTGTTTTCACAGGGAGTAAAGCCAGATACATCCTCATCCGTACCGCTGCAGCAGGACTCCTTTCTGCACACGTACCTACGAGACCCCGCACATCAAACGTCACCGCCAATGCTTTTCACGGAGTCATATGGTGCCTGCGACTCTAGGCCATACGAACATCCTATGTCCAGTTCCTTTTCTCACGTCCAAGTTGATGCGACTCAATTCGCCTCGTCATCATTTCGGGAGAAGGTGTGCGATTCTTTTGAGAAGATGACTATTCACAACGGCCCGTCGTTTCAGCTATTCACCGAGGATGCTAGCCATAGTAGCACTGGTTCGTCTCCGTTGTCACCGTGAAGATGTAATCAGGAGGTGTTGAGCCAATAGTCTTATTCCAAGGGTTGCACCCGTTATGGTTGTTGAGGGCGAAAACATGGAGGATTAACTCAACAAAAAGAAAACCATTCTGGAAGAACTCCAGAAGGAAAACGAAGCAGATCAATGCCTTGACGAAAAGGTTGGAAAAGCGGTCCGCTTCATCGTTTCACAATGAAGATAGTGATGACGCCAGCAACAACGATGATGGTTGTGACAAGAGTAAGTCGTTTACCGCTAAAGACGTCCAAAAGATGATCGCGGAGGCCTTCAAAACACAGTTCGATGGAAACTTCACTCCGTCGGTAATCACCGTTACGTCAAGCCCTATAGCAAGATGATTGACTGTATGAGGATGCCTATCGATTATCAACCACCGAAGTTTCAACAGTTTGACGGAAAGGGCAATCCCAAGCAACATATTGCCCATTTTATTGAAACGTGTACCACTGCAGGCTCTACTGGAGATCTCCTTGTCAAGAAGTGTGGACATGGGCCACCTGCGACGCCCAGCCGATCTGTGGATATGGCAGCGTTCGTTGAAAGCTATGCTCGGTGGCGTAAAAATGCATTCGACCGGATCATTTTAGATCGGTCGGTTTCGTTTTGTCAAGGGTCTCGAAACGATGCAAGAGATGTTCGGAGTCGCCACCAAGCATTTGTGGGATGCTTTTAAGCCGTTCGAATCCACTTTATACCTCGGTCAACCAAGGCAAAAAGCGGTGTTTGACATAGGTACTAAAGATAACGAGTCGTCCCTCTTTAGCATCCTATCTCTAGAATGACTCTTGTTCGCCCTGGATAAGGTTGTCCACTATCCAAATTTCCTGAGTAAGAGGTGAAGGTATGTATTGGGAAGCCCTTTAATCGGACATCCAATCCCGCCCGTGGTAGCGGCCTCTACTGATCGATCTTGGTTGGTTAAATGCAAAAGTTGATAAAACGGGTAAATTCATGAATGCGCATCCACAAGTTTAAACCTAACGTGTAAGCTTACTATGGCGGTTGTTTATCTAAATATCAAGTAATTGATGTTAAGTTGGATTTAGTGTTTATTTGCATGTAAGACGGAAATTAAACATCCATTTACCGAGTTAGGTTTATGGTGCATAACGTGATCCATTTGTCTTAGAAAGGCGTTTTGCAAATACAAGGCAGAAGGGCAGGCTCGTCATATGATCCTTCCTGTATTCGGGTTAAATGAAGTCGGGATCGTCCGAGACGAGGGCTGGAAAGGAACAAGGACTTGCATCAGGCAGCCTATTGAGGCGTGAGCCATTAGGCGATGCAAAGGGGCCCGTCCTGGTTTGAAAATTGGAAAACAGTTGGCCTGTTTAGGCGCAACGCAGCTGACTGTCCGACGGACTTCTTCTGACTGTTGATAACGTTTGTAAATCGGTTTGTAAAGGGGATGTTTGAACACGTCTTTGTTTGAAAAGGTCGTTTAGACCGCTTTTGTGTTAATGTGAGGAACGAGACTTGAATAATCATCAGTGTATTGACGATATGCGATGTCGGGTTCCATTTTGAAAGCTTGACATGAATAGTTTTGAAAAACGATTATGAATTAATTGTATAAAGTTCATTTGTTTGTAATTAGTCAATATTCATCATCGTACTCGGGTTTTAACCGATATGGTATGTAGAACCAAGGATCCTTTTGCATATATGACTAATATGTTTGTTTTTGAAATGTAAAGAAATGAAATAAAAGGTTTTAAAATACCTTTTAAAATGTAATTAACCAAATATTATCACCGAAACACGGATTAAACCGTCATGGTATAAGGAACCGAGGGTGAAAATGTTTTAAGGTTAAAAAGTTTATCATAAAAATGATTTGAAACGGTAAAAACCGGTTGTAAAATGAAATGAAAAATGGAAAGAATGAACTCAAACACGTTTGAGATTTGACCCGGACACCTCATTGAGGTGCGAGGTACCTAGTGGTGACTAGGGCATTCTGTTTCCAGTCAAAACTCGGTTTTGGCTCATTCGATCCTTATTTTGGACCATGTTATACAAGTTTTAGCATCTTAAGGTCATAAAAACAGATAAAAAGACATAAAGGAAGAAGATTATTACACCCTCACACTTACATGATAGGTTTCAGACGAGAAATTGACGGAAGTGTAACAACTTGTTAGGTCGGAAAACTCGGTTGAAAACCGTTTTAGCAATGTAAAGAGTGTTTTGGTTAGTTTAGTGATTGTGTAATTGGTCGAAGTGTTCGGTCAAGTGATTTAATGCACGATGACGGTACCAAACAATGTGTAAGGCTTGTATTTTCGATCGGTAGGTAAAAAACACGTGTCGGTTTGTGACATAAGAAATCGAGTCTAGAATTTTAAGGGAGAAATGAGGCGGCGGACACTCGCGTACCTTCAAATGGTGGCATTTGAGGGGTATTTATAGAAGATTGAGTGGTTGTGTGTGTTTTAAGCGACGTGGCCGCATGTGCTACTCGAAGAGGCGCGAGCCATTTCGCTGGTCTTCGAGCTCCCTTGTCACTATCACGCAAATGAAATCATGATTTGTTCTATCCTAGGTTTTGGATGGCATGATTGTAGTAGTACTTAACCATCAAGTGTACCGGGTATACTTAACATGGAAGCTTTGTGATGTTTGTTTTTTGTGTTTGACTCAGTTTGACTCGATGTTGGAGTCGGGATTTTAATGTTGAGTCTGTTTTTGGTCCGGTGTCGGTTTTAACTCTAGTTAGTGTCATTGCGACCCCATCGTCATGCATAAAACACTTCAGGTACTTTTGAAAAGTTTGAAAATGTTTTGTTTACGAAATCGTTTAGAGTTTTCCGACGTATAGTTATACAAAATTGTTGACTAAAAGTATCGATTCCTAAGCATGTTGTAGTCCGATAATCATCGGGTGTTTGTTGGGGATTCAACAGATACTGGGTATTTACAGAGCCCCCACTTTGACTGAGGCTTAAACAGGGCGAAATTCAAAGTATAGCCCCCAGGTCAATCGAAGATTACAACCTGGAGACCGAAGCGACGTCGAGGCGACTCGAAAGAATTCGGGCGAAGGACATGCCGTCGGGATGGGCGACGTCAAGGCGAATCGGGGATACGAGTCAAGGACCTGTCGTCAGGAACAGTTTAGAGTTTGTCGACTGTCCGTGTGGGTCGTTTTAAGTCCGTTAGACTACGTACGAAGGCTCGCCAGCCATAGGAAGGAGTCATACCTGAGGCATCTTCGGTATATGTCCTTGAGTTGTTTCTTGTTCGCGCGCAACGGCTCGCCAGCGATGTTGAAGGTGCGTTTTAAGGCTCGCCATCCATGATGAAGGTGCGTTTTGAGGCTCGCCAGCCATGTTGAAGGTGGTGCGTTTTGAGGCTCACCAGCCATGTTGAAGGTGCGTTTTGAGGCTCGCTAGCCATGTTGAAGGGGATGCGTTTTGAGGCTCGCCAGCCATGTTGAAGGTAATACATTGTGAGGCTCGCCAGCTATGTTGAAGGTCCATTTTTAGGCTCGCCAGCTGTTTTAGCAAGAATTCTCACGGAGACAATGTCCTGCCAGGGAAGAATTTGCAGGGTGATCAAACTCAAAACAAATAGCTTGACTAGTATATTAGAATGAATAAAGGGATAAATGCAAAAGTATGACACAGAGATTTATATGTGGAAAAACCCTGAGAATAAGGGAAAAAACCACGGGCACCAAGCCAGGAGGGATTATCACTATGACTTTTGATACCCTGACAAAAAATGTGTATGTCAGGCGAAATATATAGTATGGCTGTTTTGTAGTAATGCTAAAATATTATGTTGAATACAAGTCTGAAAGTAAAGTGAGATTAAGTAAGTGTGTAAGCAACCGGTCCTCTTCTTTTCTTCTTCTCTTCTATTTATAGTAGCTTTGCAACGGGTCTTTCAGGGTAGTTTAGGGTTTCCTGTAAAATAGGACTCGTGCCCTATTTACCCAGGTGTGGTTACTTGAATTCTATAACCTTCCAGCCATTATCCTTGCTTAGTCAAATCCTCTATGCTTTCGCGTAGAATGTGGAATGGGTCTTCCTCTATTGTAGGAACTGTTTTCCTAAGTCTTGACCGTGCTTTAATTGTTGCCTGCCTTGTCCTGATAATGCTAACTTTATGGCTGATGTGATATTCCTTTAGGCCAGGCCTAGTAGATGCCTGTCCTGTCTTTTCCTCCTGGTTGGTGCCTGATCAGGCGTTCTAATTATTTGTGTGAGATGACTTTCGTTTAGGCTTGTCTTTGGGTATTGCCTGACTCGTATCTAATGAAGCAGGGTAATTCCGGGCCCAATAATTGACCCTTTTCTTCTTATTCCCAATGGATCTGGCCAGGAATAAGGAGATAAAAATTCGGGCTAGGCAAAAAGTGTATAAGATTATTTTACCGGAAAGAGTTTGAGTTTGCTTCAAATTCTATAACGGCTAGTCTCCATAAATGAGGTAGGTTCATCAAACCCTTGGAGAGTCGTGATTAGGTTTGTCCACTTATGCTACCCGTTTATGTTTTTGCGGCTATAAATACTTTTGCACCGTTTGCTTTGCTTCAATATTCTCATTCTCCAAACACTTCTTTCTTTCTCTATAATTCTTTTTGTGAATTTGCCTTCTTTGAAAAAATCAATCTTCAATTCAAACTAAAAAATGGCCGGAGGAAGAAGAAAGACAACTGCGTCCAAGGCTACTGCTGAGGTTGAAAAGGTTCCTGTGGTTGTTGATGTTCCAGAAATCATTCCAGAAGATGAAGTTGTGGAGGTTTCTGCTTCTCCAGAAATTTTGTCTATGACGCACAGGGGAGTCACTTTTGCCCCTGTGAACTCTTTATTTGCTTCCTTTCCTGAGGCTAATCAATTGAAGCCTTCTTTTGAGCACTATTTGAAAGGTAGGGGTCTTCTCCCTGCTGAGGCTGAAGTTTGGATTCCTGAGAATGGTCCAGTCAGGGCTAATTGGTGTAATCCTGGCTGGTTTTGTATTTTTGAGTGGGCTTTCAAAGGAGGATGTCAGCTTCCACTTTCTTCGTTTATGGCTGAAGTTCTCAGGGCCATTAGGGTTCCTCCTTTGCAATTCATGCCAATGGTTTGGAAAATTGTTCACTCTTGAACAACTGTGTGCCAAGCATAAGTTGGTGATTACCTTTGAATATTTTAAGAACGTTTTGTTGGAGTTAGTGTTCTCCACAATAGTGCGTTAACATAATAAATCTCATTAATGGAATATCATCAGATATTTAATTATTTGATCCTCGTCAGTTGATTAACGTAAATCGATAACGGTTGGCTGACTAGAGTTTGACGTTATTGTCGTGAGACGGCGGTGATCAACTGACCCCTTTCGGTCACACCTAAAGGAACGAACCCCAATAGACAACTAATTAATTGTATGAGATACAATTTATTTAGTCCCTTGATTTATAGACTAAAAAGTTAGTCGATTATTTTTAGAGAGATTTCGAGTTGCGAACTCGAGGAGCGGCAGTTATTATTTAATTATGCGATAATTGAATAATAAGTTTTTGGAAACGGGTTTTAGTTAATTAATTGTTAATTTACTAAAATTGTACTAATTGATTAATGTGATTAATATTAGTACGTAAATAATATGTGTAGTGGTACACGTATATTTACGGAGTGAATTGGACGAATTAATTATGGAAGTATTTAAACATGATACGATGTTTAAAATAAAAATTACACGGATTTATGCGACAAATATAAGAACCAACATGGACCCGTAAATGGTCAAGTGGACCGTGTAAAATAAGAGTAGTGGATGATTACTCACATAATCATTTCACCTTATTTTGTATACTACCATAATTTAATCTTATATAAGATTTTGCATGTGATGTAAGATGAAAAATATAAAACAAAGTTTGTCCACTCCAACACTCCATATTCCACCCGCCACTTTCCCTTCCTTTTTACTCTACCTATTGTTCATTTCTACACTACAACATTCACTTATGTTTTGCATGTGAACAATATCTTCCTCTCTCTAAAAATAATATTCATCACTACTAAAGATTGTTAGTATACATAAATAACTAGGTTTGGTGCCCGGCTACGCCCGGGCTACCTTTAAATTTTATTTAAATTTTATTTTATATGAAATATGATTTCTCTAAATTTGGTTAACACATACATTTACAATTTATATATTGAAATTATGATGAGAGGTAAAATTAATCAACAAATTATGAGACACGTTCACCTCTCCCGCTGTTAATATTATTACTTTCACTACATCCCCTGTTAATACTATTACGTTCACTATTTCTTCGATTACTGTTGTTTGTTTTACTATTCCTGCTATTTTTACGGTTAACCCGTTAGTTTTGTCAAGCTCGTATATTTATATAAATTAATATTTTCTTAAAATCGAATTGTCAGTTAATTTTTCATACTCTTTCCGTTGTTCCTACTGTTACTTTCATTACATGTGTTGTGACTACTATTACTTTCACTTCTCCCGCCGTCGTTATTTTTTCTTTCACTACTCCCGCATTTATTATTGTTAATTTTACTACTCCCGTTGGTGCTAGTATGACTTTCACTACTCCCGTTGTTATATATTATTGTTGTTTTAAGAGCAATCATTATTATTTACTAATTAAATTACAAATCTAATGAATTATGGAATATTATATTTTTTGGAAATCTGAATTGATTTACTTACCTTTTAATAGTTTCCAAAATATAACATATACTTATATTATATTTATGTATGCTAAATAATTAACATATTTATACTAATTAATAATACCATAAGTGGAACCCGTTTATTTAAGGAAATTCGTCATATTCTAATATTCTCTAAATTTATACTTTTAACCAAAACTATATAATTTTTACATTGAAGTCCCTTGTTCAGGTCCATCACACGGCGCTAGCGATTTAAAACTATATAGTATAATTAATGTGTATAGATTTATTTAATTACATGGAAGTCCCTTGGTTTCTGGAATTAATATATAGTATTGATATTACTAAGACTAGTTAGTAATATTACTAATAATATCAAGGTTAAAATATTAACAAGTTCTAGTTCATACTTGTTATTATTTTTGGGTTAGTTCTTGGGTGCAACAAGAAGGAGATCTTCTTTTTGAAGATTTGCAAGGAGGATCTTCCATTTGGTATAAGCTCAAGAACAAGCTAGTAAGGTGAACTAGTTTGTGCCCCTTTTACCACTAAATCAATGTAAGAAAATTGTTTTTCCTTATACTTTCTTTTTATGCTTTCATATTAGCATGCATGTTACATAGATCACCTAAATGACAATTTATGAGATAAATTAATTTTATTAGAGAGTCTAATATGGATCTATGATCTTTCAAGTGGTATCAGAGCTTAGGCTTGTAATTTGCATGTTGATTTTAAGCATTTTAATGAATTATGTGATAAGTTATAAAAACTCAAAAATTGTGTTAGAAGAGGTTTTAGCACGAAATTTTTGGGACATGCATACCTACTGATCTCAAAAAGGTTTTGGATTTTTTTGGTGATTTTTGAAGTTATTTTGCTATTTTGAATGTTTTTTGGTAAAAAACCGAGTCAAAATGCCGTATTTTAGTTAAAAATTGACTAAAATTAGTTAAAGGTTGATTCGGTGCATGAATTTTTTATGGTAGTTCATGCATGTTTTCTACTGATTGTATGCAAAAGGGTGAAGGTTGGTTCGAATTTTTTGCATGTTTATTGATTTTTTGAGTTAAAAGTCGATAAAAGTCAAATTAATTAATCATAATTTCCAAACTTTTGATTCTGCCCATGATAAATATATGTAAATTTAAAAATATTATTTAAATGTAAAAAGTGATTTTGCATGTGTGTTTTCACTTTGTTTTGATGCTTATTGGTTTTAGTGGTGAAAAATCGATAAATATCGATCTTTTTCTTCACAAAATTTATCCGGAATTTTTGGGCAATTTTTATGATATTTTGGTGTTCTTGGGAGTGTTCCAGAATACTAAAATTTTTTGGGTAATTTTTCAATTATTTTGGATTTTTACTTAAATATTATGATTTTTTCGATTAAATTAGCAAAATATCACCAAATCAAACTAATTATTTATCATAAAATTAGTGAGGACTAATTTTGAGGTTCAAAATAGTTTGGACAATTAGTTTGGACTTAAATGACATTTAAGAGTTAATTATTGATTTTTACATGTTAAAAATCGATTAAATCCACAAAAACCGAGATGGATACCAACGAATGATAGATAGGGCGATTTTGGCATCATTTTACAGCATTTTAAGCATATTTATTTAAGTTGAATGAATGATTGTCATTTATTTAAAGTATTTATCTTGTTGTACCTAGTATGCATGGCCTAGTTAATTTTAATCGTTATTATCCGAAATGAATGGGAATATCGATTTGTTTGTAATTAAATACGATCTCGTATCGTCGGTTTGTAATTAATTAATAGTTTTGTTTATTTTATTAATTAATGTATAATAGGAATAGCTATGTAATTCAATTGTAATAGTTATTTTTACCGGCGTTTCCAAAAGACGGATTACATCAAGACGGAGTCTATTTTTGGAAGGTGTTCCAAATCCCACAAGGAAGAGCCACTTATGGAATGAAGAGGCAAGGGACCAAGGAGTTGGTTTTCGAAATGTAATAGACAAGTTTTTATAAACTAGGTGGTCATACTAGGATTTATTCATATGCTTACATGTTTGCTTGTTTTATTTTCGCGCATGCCAAAATCGCTATTCACATGCATTTTATTTTCGCGTTTGTCAATTCACGTCATTTACATTTGCCAACTTAGTTCACTTATAGGGAATTTATGACTAAATTGACAAGATCTCTCACATAACTAAAATTGAGATTAACCTTACCAATTAGTAACACCTATGAATCTCTTGTTCATTAGAGCCACGCTCGCCGAAGCGGGGTGTTCTCTTTTTACCTTGGGTAAGTAGGGTGGTAAGCGGTTATCACACGCCAAAATTGGTTGGACTTAATGGGATATAAGACGGTCTTGTGTTCCGGGGCTAGTAGATGGATTTAAGGAAATTCGTCGACCAAGAGTTATAGAGGTAGAATTAGTCAACGTGACTTACCGAATTTACACAATTATGGGATGTTTCGCCCAAGCGATGCTCATTTTTGTTTAATATTTGGGTCTTGGAATCATTTATATAATTTAGTGGGAGATCATTATATAAATGTTAAAACTTGTTGAACATGTTTTCACAAGTATTTTTAAAACATTGAATGTTAATTTTTCCTATTTTTCGTTCTTTAAATGTATTTCATATGACATCGCGCACTTCATCCTCCTTTCATCCTCTATTTATTATTATACTCGTTTCGTTCTTTCATAGAAGGCGGTTTCTTTGAAGGAATTCGGTAACAATGATTGGTAACATGATTTACTAATTCACCTACATAAGCTTACAACAATTATTACGATTATTATACAACTTAACATCCATACATATTTAAAAAGGGGTTTTCATGTTGCAAACTCATATTACGAGTTTAAAAGGAAGTCACATTTTATCAAGAGAGTCTTGATTTCGGAAGTGACACCTCCGTCATGATGATGACATATTAGTTTTAATTACTCAAGAGTAATTCAAAAGTTTGCGAAAAGAGTTTTCAAAAACACTTATAATACTCCAATATGATACCGTCAAATGGCTCACTTCGAGAAAGGCCAAATCAATTGTTTATGCGCTAAAGAGTTTAGGCATATGATAACAATTGAACGGTTAGGTAGTCCAATTTCGCAAGAAGTTGAGATTTTGCCAAATGTTACACTCACTTTTTAGTAATTCATTCTTACTAAGTGTATAAAATATCACGAATGACATGAAGAGAGGTCTTCATGAGATTCTTTTTTGCTTGATTGAAGCAAAGAGGAATGTGAAAGTGAGTAGGAGTTAAGAAGTATCAACCCTAGATGTATGCGATAGAACAAAGTTGAAAGAGACATCTACTCAATGGATAGGCTAGTTCCACTATCTTGGTATGAGATATCAAGTATGGATCATTTCTTTGTAAAGAAGTTTACATGAATTGATAAAACGTAAGACGTCTAGCATAGGACATTTTTGTATCGAAATGGTGCTAGATTAGCAATGATTTCGATGGGGATAAATGTACCTAAATTTGTTTTTAAAAGAATGTAATCATCTATGTTTATACATAGAAGGCATCACTTATGTGATTTAAAACAAAATGTTGTACCTACTCCTATGATAACTTGGTGGTTGGTTTAGACCACTTAAGTTAGAGGAATTTTACATTCTTCACGAAAACTTAATGTTATACTATCTTGTAGATTTTAAAGTCACTATTCCAGTGAACCCAATTGATCAAACCTCAAGTAAATTCGTTTCAAACGAGTAAACGAAAAGCATATTGAACAACCATTTGATTGTGAGTCTTATGGTATGTGTGCATGTATTATGTTTTCTTTTGTAGAAAAGAAACACAATAGTGAGGTGATTGACCATATACATACGGATGTGTAAGGCTGATAGTTGGTAATATACATGCTTGGTTACTTTTACCGTATTGTTAAGTAGATATGAAAACCTCGTATCTATTTAATAAGACATAAAAGTGATTTTTGAAACGTGAAATATTTTCGAAATGAAGTAGTAAACCAAAAACACGACAAGATCAAGATGTTGATCGGAAGTTTCAAAGTAATGACTTTGAAGGTCAAATGGGTAATATCAAGTAATGATCTTGATAATCACTAAGAAGGTTGTGAACCAGTTCACATAATACCTTCTCCTTGGGACACCATAGAGTATGGTGTAGTCAAGTATATAAACCGAACTTTATGAGATATAGTTTGAGGTTTTTCGCAATTTTGTAAGCTATTTTCTCACTAAAAGTTTAAAACCCGACTATGATAGCCTTAATGACTCCATATGAGATATGGATAGGGAGAGTCCCTAACTTGTATTTTTATACATTTGGGATCATAAATGTTTATGTTTAGAACCAATTTGTGTATTTGTGAGGGTTATCCAAAATTTAACCACTTGGTTTTACTCCTCCAAAATGAGAACAAAGAGTTTGTGGCTCATAATACTGTCTTTCCAGAAAGATTTTCATTTTCAGGAAGACAGAGTGGGAGAAATTTTGAACTTACGGAAGTCCAAGACCCACAAACTGAGTACAATGCAAGAAGACGTTCTTAATTGTGGCTAAGTGGTAATAAGGAGATAATTTTGCAATAATATTGCGTTACTTTTCAAAAGTGACGAATCTTATACCCTCATCAAAGGCTTTTCTATAGTATGAACTCTATGTGATGACGTGTCACCATGCAATTCGAATTGATCTCCTTGCACACCATGCGATAAGGAAGGAAACACGAGATGTTTTCAAAGACTTGATTTAAGGTGAATACTTTGGTTGGTTACCTTGATCTTGTCATAAAGGTTACATAAGATGTTTAAAGTTTTGGGCTTGTTATAGAGAGTTTTGTGACAACCCAAATGCCTTTATCAATTCGTATGTTCTTAGCAATATAGCTTCTCATGAGGATGAGATTTGGCAAATGAATAATGAAACTTTCTCCTTGGGAGAAGTTTTGTTGATGTTGTAAAGACTAAGAAGCCTAGCATGCTTGAAAGATCCCTTTTGTGATCTATATACGTCAAAGAGTTGGAACTTTGGGTTCAATTATGTAGTCTATCAAAACGGTATTACTCGAGTGTCGAGATAACAAGACGATACATGGAGTTTAGTGGGAGCTAAAGTGAGTTTCTTAGTCTAAATATGTGTTTGACATATTGGTGACTAGAAATATCCTCGGGTGAATACTTGAGAGTAGCATGGCGCATATTAAATATCCGGATCTAATGAGATAGATCTCTTTGGATATTAGCATTTTAGTCAAGAGACTTATTTGATAAGATTCTTGACTCGTTCAAGTTGTTGAACAATTAATATGATCTCTTGTGCTTCCGCTGCAGGATCTATTAAATATGCTAAAAGCTTCTCTCATCGGGACTTATCATGTTGAGAATATGAGAAGTCATTACCAATCATTTTCTAGTGAGTGTCACTAGATCACTATCAAGAGCATCCTTGAGTACTTGAGAAGCACTGAGGATTTACTCTTGTAGTTTGGAGGAATTAATGAATTTCGTGTAAAAGGTTACACGATTGCATTCCTATGCTTATAAGATGTTATGAGTCTCGTTAAGGAATGGTTAGCATGTAAGAGTGTTATGTGCATAAATAATAATATGTATAAGAAGTTATACATATATGTATAAGAAGTTATACATATATGTATAAGAAGTTATACATGTATAAAGCAAATATGTATGAGGAGTCATACATAAAAGATGTCATATGAAGGATGTGTATGTATAAGTGTTATACGTACAAATCATGAACGAAAAGCTAAGTACATTACAGCATCCGATGTTGTAAAAGAGATAATTGATATCCGGATTTTAATGGAACTAGAGTAGTTCTTGTTGGGAAATGTGTCCTCAACAATAGTGCGATCACATGATTTAAATATCATTATTAAATCTCATATAAAGAATACGTAGGGGATGATTCAATTATATAGTCGACTGATCAACATTAATCGGTAACGATTGGCTTGCTAGAGTTTGACGTTACTGTCGTGGGACGGTGGTGGTCAGTTGATCCCTTAAGGTCACACCTAAAGGATGATGCCCTTATCTATAAAGTTGATTAATTGTATGACGATGCAAGTTGATCAATTCCTTAAAATTGAACAATTCGATTTGTGAGAGAGAATAAATATCTTATTGTAATGGGATTAAATAAGATTTATTTTAGTAATAAAATGCTTTGTTACTAAAATTATTTATTGTTTGAGAAACAATAGAGATAGGAATGAATGGTTAATTATAATTACAAGATATTGTGAATTATAATTACATGACCCATTTTATTTATGTGATCAAGTATCACTAGTCAAATTATTGGATGTAATTTAATTAATTCATAAAATGATATTTATGTGATAAATATGCATTAAAATTAATTAATAACATGTAGCATACTACATGTGACATATTGTGTGACAAATGACAAATTGACAAAAATAAAATGGTAGTCCATTTTATAGAAGTGGACTAAATATTGTGGGTGGTAGGCTTTAGTGGGTGATTATTTTATGTGATAAGAATAATTTAATAAAACCTACTCTACCTATTCTTACACACCTATAATATTGAGAAGAGCAAAAGGAAAAGAAATGATGCCATTTTGGCACTACCAAAACCGTGACACTCCCTTTGTGTGGAGGGGTTGTTGGTTATTATTTTCACTCTTACACATTCATATGATGATAATTCATTCACATGCTTTTTCTCTCTTCTCCTTCATTTTCTCTAAAAACTTGAGAAACTTTGATCCAAATTGTTCAAAGAAATTACTAAAATTATTAATGTAATATATGAGTGTTAGTAATCAATTTTAAGGTAAACTACTAAACTAATATCTAGCTAATATTATTTAGTAGGGATAAGGGATAGTCTTGGGTGCAATCAAGAGGAGAATCTCTACTTTGGGATTTTGAATGTTCATCCAATATTGGAAAGCTCAAGAACTAACAAGAAGGAGATCTTGTTGGTGCCCATTTGACCGAAATTTAATTGGTGAGAAATTGATTTTCTTATCTTATCCATTTGAGTTTGCATGCATAAGATTTGCAATTAATTTTATGACTAAATTAATTAGAACATATATGAATATGTTGAGTAATGAGATATAGATTTCTAACAAGCGGTATCAAGAGCTTTGGTTGTTTGCATGCAAATCGGTTATAGTTTTTCCGAGTTATACGATTAACATATAAAACATGTAAATTTGTGTTATTATGATATATCACGAAAATAATTTATGCATATTAAAGTTTCTGATCCTAAAATGTATTTAGGATATTTTGGTTAATTTATGGATTTTTATTGTTCATTTTATAAATAATTGGCATTAAAATATGATTTTTATGATAAAAATGTCATTTTTGGACGAAAATTAGCCAAACTTCGAATTTTTCAGTGATTTGTGGATATGTTTTCACATATATTATTTTTAGATGATCTGGAAATTTTCAGAATTTTTGGAGTTTTTATGCTCGAAATATGGATTTTTCATTTTAAAAATCGGATTTAGATGAAAAATAGGTTAATATGAGATAAATTTTGAATCTGGTCATAGAAATTTAGTATGTTGTCACATGCAATTTTACAAGATGTGTGTAAAATAATAGGCTATAATGAAGTCTTCATGCATGATTTATGGATTTTTGATGAAAAATAGCATAAATAGTGACTTAATTAGTGAAAAATTGCTAAAACATACTTCATGACTAAGGAAAAACGTCACATGTTGCATTTTATTATCTTTTTCAGATATAAAAATGAAAAGTTGATGGATATAATTTTTCTCATGTTTTTATGATTATTATTGATAAATTCGATAAACCGCAACATAGTTTTTCCGATAATTTTACGAAATTTAACCTAAGTTTTTGAACATTATGAGTGTCATGGTATTTTTCCAGAATGTTCATGAGTTTAAATTTCAAATTTTGAATTTATTTGAAATTTTTGTGAATTATTTGAAGTTTATAGCATTTTTATTGTAATTTTGGGTCCATTAATGAACAATTTTAAGAAATATGAGTTAATTATAGTCAAATAGTTAGTGGAGACTAATTTTGAGTCCTAAGAGGTTAGGGTAATTAACTTGTGCATAAATATGAATTTATGTAATTTATTGTGATTTTATAAGGTTGAATCACGCAAATCCGTAAAAACCGTTTAATATACGATATTGGCTCCTTAAAGGCGATTTAGCATAAAATTGGGCATGTTCATACATATTATAATGCTGCATTTTATTTATGATTGTCATAATTTTATTTTATGTAATTTTGAATTATGTAATTTTTACTTAGTATGGCCTTAGTTTTTAATTGGTATTACCCGAAATGTATGGGAATATCGATTCGGTTATAATTTATTGTGATCTCGTATCACCATTTTGTAATTTAATAGATTTATTTTATTTTAATTACAAATGTATAATAGGATATTATGTAATTTATTTATTCCGGAGTTCCATAAAGACGGATTCATTCAAAAGGGCGATACATAAAGACGGTGTTACCTCGAGATGCGTGCCACAACCGAAGTTCAAGGGACCAATGGAGTTGGTTTCCGAATATGTAATAGTTAATTAGATTTTCTATTTTAGGAAGGCCATACTAGGATTTATTTTTATGTTTTGCATTTTATTTATATGTCGCATGCATCGCTAAATCGCCATAACTAAAACATGCATTATCATTTTAATCGAGTTTATCGACCGTGTCAATTACAATTATCGTAGTTCACCGCTTTAGTTCACTTAAAACGTGATAGATAATAAATTGACATGACCTCTCGCTAAAATAATCAATTGAGACTTAGCCTTACCAAAAATTAGAAACCATGAAGTACCAGTTTCGCAGAGTTGAGTTGAGCTTTTTACTGTAAGACAAACCTTGTTACGTTGGTGAAGTGGGTGATAAATGTCTATCCACCGAATTCATGTTGATGAGGGTTTCATCTGCTATCCCGTGCCCAAGTTAATGTGGGTTTGGATCATGGACACATTTATTCGAAATTTGGATTGAGCTCAACGGAAGTATTCGTGACCGTAGTCGCATGTGTTCCGGGCTATAGATAAATATTAGAGTAATTTTATCGACCGAGAATTCTAAAAGTAGAATCGATTAAAGAGTTAGTCCACCGAGTTATATTGATAAGGGTTCCATCGGCTATCCCGTGCCCAAGTTAATATGAATTTGGATCTCGGAATCATTTATCATAGTTGGGTAGAGGTCACTATGTAAATGCTTTACTTGTTATTTACAAGTATTAATAAAACGATAAATGTTAAGTTTTCCACTATTCCGTTATCACATTGTTCTATTTCTTTACTACAATTTATATACGATATCATTTCGATTTTCGATTCGAATCTCCATTAAAACATCGTAACTAAAGACAAAATTTGAATTTTCTTCTAAAGACCTCGAATTATCCATTGGAAGGATCTCTTGTAAAGAGTATAGATAAAAGTTATTCATTATCAAACAGGTTTATTATTCTTGACTAACACATCTACTTACAATGGATTGTTTTTCATATACTTAATTGAATTCAGTACCTTGAAGCGATAAATTGTTTTGGTAATTAGATTTGTCGGAATTCGTAATTGACCAAAATAACGCAACCACTTCAATGAAAGTTTTAAGACTAAAACGAACAAATGAAGAGTAATCTTCATGAATTCAATTTTGCTTCTCAAAACAAAGACTCATTGAAATGAGTGGGAGCATTCTCTTAAACCGTTAAGATGAGGACGAGGTTCAAGAAGTAAAGATTATAATGGAATTGATACAAGGTAATGTTAAAAGTAAAGTTGTTGAGAATAACGATACTAAACCTATCAATCCCGATCGATAAAGTTTCCATTGTCTTAAATGTTGGACACTAGAAAGGAAACTACCCCAAATTATTGAAGAATCAACAAGTTAGTTGTGAGACATCTAATGGGATCTTCTTCTTTAAATGTTTATTTGATTGACATAAATCTTGCTAGAACTACTTCAAATATATTAGAAACCAGTGGAGGTTTTCATCATTGTATGCGATACATAGAATGATTAGAATATGACAACTAGCAACAATGATATCGAGAGATAGAGTCATTGTGTAATCAATCTGGTTTTGGGTTTATAGTTGTACTTAATTATGACTATTAAGTGCATAAACTCTAAATAAGCATATAAACTTGTTAAGATACAAAAGAGGTTTCACTTTTGTGACCCTATACACCATAATTTGATGTATGGCTAGCCCATTATCAAGGTGATTATATTCTAAACCAAACTAGAATGATATATCATGAAGATGATGCAAGACTCAAATTGGTAACCCAAGATCAAACCTAAGATTCTGGAATGATAAACGCAAATAGTTATCGAGTACTCTTGAAAACATTAGATTCTTAATGGTATATGCGTATCTTGTATTCAAAGCAAGATGTCTCGTGCCTTTTGGTTGAAAAGGAGATCGAGGTTGTAAATCATTGATCCAAAATAGGTTGATCATTTTCTTTTACCAACGATTTAGGTTGACACTAATGTGTTCACTTAATAAGGTAAATAGAGAAATCTTTGAAGAAGTTCAAAAGTTCAAAGAAGCACGATTTAGTCGTGATGGGATAATCAAAGTGAAGACTTTGATATAAGCCAAAGAAAATGTGATATAGTATCACAAGTTAATCTCTCTTAGCACGCATTATGGAATAATGTGTGTGATTGGATAAGAATTCAAACGCTATTCGATATGGTTTGGACTTCAATCAAGTTACTTTGAGTTACTTGATCCTTTTGGGGATTTTATCATTTTGTCTAAATTATTTTTCCACTAAATCTAAATTGAATCATATGAGATATGAAATGGTAGAGTACCATATTTGTAAGTTTTCACAAGAAACAAATGCTCATTTTTCCCTTTCAATTATCACGAGTACGACGGGTTTGCGGCTCGTGAAGCTGTCTTTCTAAAATACATGTTTATGTCTAGAAGACAGAGTGGGAGAAATTATTCAAGAGCCACAAAGAATTCCACAAAGAATGTTATGTCGCAAGAAACTGGTCTTTCTTGGCTACATAAGACGTTTTGTGTAAGATGTTGTTTCTTTAAAACCAAGGAGGTTAAATTCGTCACTTGTTGAAAATGATGAATTCATGCTACTTTTAATAAAGTAAAGAGCTTATAACTTACACAAGAAATCGTTTGATTCAAGTTGATTACTTCTAGAAAGTAATGATAATATGACTTACATGAAAATGTTTAAAGTCACAACTCAATACAAGGCTTAGAGCCATGAAAATCCGAAATAAAAAGGCTTGATTAGTGACAAAGGGTTTTGCACTAATAAAGAGAGATTTCAAAGCAAGATTGGTGGCAAAGAGTTTTGCACTGGTTGAAATGCTTAAGTCTATTTGGATCTTCTTAGGGATTGTGTTTCATTATTATGAAATACATAGCGAGTGAATCTAAAAACCGACTTCTTCAATTAGAAGGAATGTATTCAATACATGTCTTGAGTTTTGTAGATTCTTGCAATCCTAAGATAATGTGAAACTTAAGAGAGGGTCTTAAGTAGGACATCAGTGAGTTGGAATCAATGTTTTGATCATGTTATAAAACTTTTCTCGATAAGTCGAGAAGTTGTGTTTATACATGGAGTTTATTGGGAGTTACGGTAATTTTAATTAGTCTTATATGTGGAAGACATATTGATCATTACGAATGATTTAAGACTTATGTTGATAAGATTCATGACTAGTTCAATTAAATTGAACATATTTGATTGATTTCATTTGCTTCCGCTGCCGAATCAACTAAATAGGAAATGATGTATAACACTTCATATACTTTGAGTATGATGAATTGTTTCAAAATCGAATTCAAGTGATCTTTATCAAGTAAGCCATAAAGATTACCCTTAAGTGCTTGCAGAAGCATTAAGGAAGTAAAGCAAAGTGTTTATGATGCAATTTTGTGTAAGGGTGTTACACAAATGACAATTGACAATTGAGATTGCGCATGGTTTCCGACAAAACCATAATCAAAACACATCAGGATGGTTAAGATACCATTGTGGCTATGTTATTTAAGAAATAGATTTTCTAGAATCGTTCTAGGCAATAAAGAACAATGAGAGATATTTATAACGGAAATTGAGTACACTTGCAATCATGAGATGTGCAAGAGGATGAGTCCCGCACACTGTGAAAACAGTGGGAGCTATTCTTAGGCTAGAGGACCTATGTCTTGATTGGATCTCGACACGTACTCAGAAAGTTTTGTAATGCAAATGTATACATTACAAAGGAAGACGAGTATGTAGTAAGGTTGAGTAAGGTACAAGAAGTTGATAAAACCTACTAACCAAAGCCTTCTCATAGGCTAAACATAATGAGTCATATCATTTCAATTGAATTGAAATGAACAACTACATGCAAGATCAAATTAGATTATAGAACATGAAATAGTAATCAGGTATTGACTATTCATATGTGATAATCGCATTTGTCGTTCGAGTTTTACTTTAAAACTCTTCTATTATACTTTGTTACATCCAAACGGGTTGTAGAGACAACATTGAACCCCGTTAAAGTGAACACGGATTAGCATTTTATTCGCCCATAATCACTTGTATGAGGTGACGTCTCGAAGTGACTAGAGTGTGATGCGATTGATGGCAAGTTCAAGTGCCATAGAGTCATGTGAGATGACTAGTCGATCACATAGGCGGTATTAGGAACACTTTGTCGGGCAAAGACCGCTTATAGAGTTCGGCAAATTTATATAGCCTGGTCGTGGCGAGAGCTACTATAGTATTCTAATGAGTCGATTCTTTTGACTAAAGACTATTTGCCTAAGATGGCACAGTTTCAGATTAACTTTGATTTGTGTTACTACGACCTTCGTAAATGGGGTCAAATGGGCATATTTTGGGTTATGATGGCTGTGGCTAGTCGAAGGGAATAAGTGCGATAGGAATTGTCCACCCCTTTGTCAGGGTTAAAACAATATCTCAGGGCCACTCGAGGAGTAATGAACTGGAAATGCGTGGCCACGCTCGGAAGGTATCTATGATAGATAAATCCGGTCAATCAGTTATTCTCCAGATCGAGGAAACCACTCTCGATATGATCACTTGCAAGTACGACCCGAAAGACACCTTGCATTGAGTGGGAGATAGTAATAGGACAAGAGAATTGGTGACGCACACTTGTCGAGGACAAGTGGGAGATTGTTGGGAAATGTGTCCTCAACAATAGTGCGATCAAATGATTTAAATATCATTATTAAATCTCATATAAAGAATACGTAAGGGATGATTCAATTATATAGTCGACTGATCAACATTAATCGGTAACGATTGGCTTGCTAGAGTTTGACGTTACTGTCGTGGGACGGTGGTGGTCAGTTGATCCCTTAAGGTCACACCTAAAGGATGATGCCCTTATCTATAAAGTTGATTAATTGTATGACGATGTAAGTTGATCAATTCCTTAAAATTGAACAATTCGATTTGTGAGAGAGAATAAATATCTTATTGTAATGGGATTAAATAAGATTTATTTTAGTAATAAAATGCTTTGTTACTAAAATTATTTATTGTTTGAGAAACAATAGAGATAGGAATGAATGGTTAATTATAATTACAAGATATTGTGAATTATAATTACATGACCCATTTTATTTATGTGATCAAGTATCACTAATCAAATTATTGGATGTAATTTAATTAATTCATAAAATGATATTTATGTGATAAATATGCATTAAAATTAATTAATAACATGTAGCATACTACATGTGACATATTGTGTGACAAATGACAAATTGACAAAAATAAAATAGTAGTCCATTTTATAGAAGTGGACTAAATATTGTGGGTGGTAGGCTTTAGTGGGTGATTATTTTATGTGATAATAATAATTTAATAAAACCTACTCTACCTATTCTTACACACCTATAATATTGAGAATAGCAAAAGGAAAAGAAATGATGCCATTTTGGCACTACCAAAACCGTGACACTCCCTTTGTGTGGAGGGGTTGTTGGTTATTATTTTCACTCTTACACATTCATATGATGATAATTCATTCACATGCTTTTTCTCTCTTCTCCTTCATTTTCTCTAAAAACTTGAGAAACTTTGATCCAAATTGTTCAAAGAAATTACTAAAATTATTAATGTAATATATGAGTGTTAGTAATCAATTTTAAGGTAAACTACTAAACTAATTAATACGTGCATTTTATATAGTCTTTTTAGCCTAATTTATGCGCGTATCTTTATGCTTTTATCGTGGTTTTATGCTACGAAATGCCCCGAATATGCTACTTTGGGTTATTTTGTCTTATTTACAGGAATGGAACCAAAAGGAGTGAATTCAAGCCTTTTACTGTCCTTTTAGCATGAATTTGGAGAAAGAGTGAATTTGGAGCGGTAATGTAGCTATTTTGAGATGCGCAAAGAAGAAAGATAGCTAGGCGAGCAAAGGAAGAACTTCAAATTGCTAGTGCCTACTTTGGAGAGCTATATCTCGAGTTCTACAGCAGATATTCAGGTGATTCCAATTGGAGATGAAAGTTTGTCCTCTTAGCTTTCCAACGCCACCGGAATCGCCCTATTTGCCCAAGTAACGAAGAATTGGCAGCCGTTTGAAGTTCAGTGCGCAAGCGGGGAAAAGTACTCGATCGAGTAGATATATGGTCGATCGAGTACTAGCTACAGCGAGGATAATAGTGTCGAGTATAATTAGATTATATCTTATGTTTATCTTATATTTAGTTAATAATAATAATACTACTTAGTATAAATAAGAGTAGTTTAGACCTAATAGAAAATCATTCATTCCCTGGAGTCAGTAGAGGGGATGGACGACTGCTTGTTCTTCATTTTCTTTATTTTTCGGATCAATTGTGACTGCCCTTTGGATTTTGTTCTTCCCTTATACTTTTGCTACTCGGATTCAGATTGTATTGGTATTATTATCCTTCTTTAAATCTTTAATCCCTTCTTCCCTATATTAGTTATCGTAATTATTCTAATTCAATTCTCTTTAGTCTTTTATTATGTTGAATTTCAATTATCTATTTCTGGTTATTGTTAATTCGTTGGCCATGAGTAGCTAATTTTCTTATGCTAAGACTATAGGGGATCCATAATTATGAAGGGAGAGTGATCGATTTATTGGGTTAATGCTAGTATAGTCTTTGTTGATTAAATGCTACAATTAACTGTAACCGTCTAATTGAGTCGACGCAATTAGACCTTTAATTCTTAGTGATCCTTGACCTGGACCGAAAGGTTGGAAAAGGCGAGACTAGTAGCGAACAATAGGGTATTGCAGTGAGGGCGAAAGTTAAGCTGTTTACACTTTAGGGTGAATTAAGGACCCAAAGGTGACGTTCACTACCCCTTAGACCGTATTTGCATTGACCTGAGACCTAGATTACTTGACCGGATGATTATGGTGAACCGTCTGTCTTAGCTGTTCCTCTTTATCTGTTTTCTCCCTTCTTTTTATTTCCCTCTTCCTTATTCTCTTTAGTCAGAAATCATATTCAAACCCCCACATTGTGACCCGTTACTCATAGACTAAAATTAGACAGATAAATCTCATTTTTGCCTCCCTGTGGAGATCGACCCTACTTGCCGCTGACTTCTGTTAGTTGTAACTTAGGTATTTATTTTTGGTACCTGACGACGGTATCAAATTTTGGCGCCGTTGCCGGGGAGGCAGCGCAGTTTTATCTGTTTTTTATTTAGTTTATTTCTTGTCTCAAGGAGCTTCGGTTCCTTGAGACCGTTATTATGTCTTTCGTTCTTCTCTTTCCGCAGGAAGAGAACGAAATTTTTGGTACTTATTTAGCCAGGTTTTTGGAGTGGCTCGAGCCCCATTTGAGATGCATTTTCTGAACTCCAATTGTGCTAGACTATCTTCCGGGGTATGAATGACCCTACGCGAGCATACCTAGAATCTATTGGTAAGTGGGATTTCGAAGGAATCCCCGTAAATGAGGTATTAGAATTCTTTGATTGGTTTGCTGCTGAATCTCTTAAACCCAACTTTTCTCTTCATGTTGACTCAAATGAGGGGGTGGGTGAGACCTTAGAAACCAATCTAGGAAATGCTGACGGAGACATAGAGGAGACCACTAGCGTGGTTGACAATCCTTTTTATGAGGATAGTTTAGAACCCCTTTATGATTCTTGCACTGATAGTGAGGGTGATTTGAAGGTTCTCTTTGAGAATCTCCATCTTGACGAGTCTAGCAATAAGGAGAGTGAGGAGGTAGATTTAGACAGTCTTGAGGTCAAATGGGATACTTACGATGATATAGTAGATGAACCTATTATAGAGGACCCAATTGACCCAATTGACTTTACCGTCCCTTGCATTTGGGATGAATACCCACCTTCTCCTTTAGCGGACTGATTCCTCCACCTCACAGTTTTCACCCGTCTGATCATCCAAATTCTATTCGCGTTGTTTTTGAGTCCAATGCTCCTAAGCTGCTTTATTTTCCACCTGCGGTTAATTTGAGTTTTTATATTCCGCCCTTAGCTGGAGGGAGGAATAATTTTGTGGATATTTTTAGGAGCTGTCATAGGAAATTTGTTAGACTTAAATGTTATTACATTTTAATTTCCTATGCTATCACTGTTTTATGGTGCTACTTACAGTTTTGTGTAGCACATGCGCAGCTATTTGACAGGTTGCTGCGAGCCTTGAGCTGCTTTGATTGGGTTCAATTAGAGTAGTTGGCTGAAAAAGAAGGTCGAGCCGGGACTGTCTGGCTAGCGCTACCCGGGAGGCAACCCGGAGATTTTATTTTGCATTTTTATTTTATTTCATTGTAATAAATGGTTTTTATACCATAAACTATCTCAATGATGCTTGTCTTGTTAGTTTGTGGCTGTTTTATTTGCGTTTTGCAGGAATTACATCGAGGATCACTCGATCGAGTAGTTTTTCTACTCGATCGAGTACTTTTGCCGATGGATTCACTCGATCGAGTGAAATTTTTACTCGATCGACCACCCGCAAATAGAGAACCACTCGATCGATCGTTTTTTTCCCTTCGATCGAGCGGTCTTGAGCGCCCATTCTACTCGATTGACTACTGTTCGACTGCTATCGAGTGCTTTTGACTTGGATTAGCGTCCTGAGACGGTTTTCTGGACCTTTAGCAACCTCCCATGTTCATGGTCGGTTTGGGGAGGTCCCTTTATTCGCGCTATCTTGTGAGTTTTCCGCATTTACTCTCTTTTTCTTTCAGTTTGCATTTCCTTTCCATGTTTTGGTACAATGGGGGCATTGTACGGGTTGGTTTGGGGAGGTTATGCATCCATATTTGTGTCTGCATATTGTTTTTATTGCATTTCAGTTATCACATTTAATTTATGTTTGCATTGTTGTTTATTTTCGTTAAAATTCAAAAAATTCCATAAAAATTGAAAAATTGTTAAAAATTCAAAAATTTCACGTTTAATTTAGCATATAGGTTGAGTCGGAACGGTAGATTTCAATGATGAAATTGCACCGCAATCGTTTTTTTGCTTAAGCCTTGCATTAAACTGTTATCTTTTAGCTTTGTCTTTTGCATAATCTACGAGTTAATGTTTAATTTAGCTGAACGAATAGACTTGACTGAAATTTTGGCAACCTACTTATAATTTCTAAGATTTAGAGCCTTATAAACTGGTGTCATTTGTGACCAGTTTCATGTAGGATTGTGAGTAGTTACTCCTTGCATATCATGTATCATTAATTTGCACGTATATGAAATTCAATTGCTTTTTGCCTTCATACATTCGGGTTAGTGGTTGGTGTCACATGCAGGGAGGTGCTTACAATTTCCCTTTCTTTCATTTTTACCCATTGAACTCCACATTAGCCAAATTTGCATGTTGACCCTTAGCTACATCCCAAATTTAGCCTGCCTTGTCAAGCTAGTTTAGTGTATGTTTTGCGGTATATATTTCATTGTGCCAAGTTTGGCTCGTATTCTGTTGATTCGGAGTTGGTAATCTAAGAAGAAAGGGAGGATGATGAAAAAAGAAAAAAAAAAGAAGTTGAATGAAAAAAAAAAGGAATTCGGAAAAAAGAAAAGAAGAAGAAACCGAAAAAAAAAATAGAAAAAGAAAGGAAAAATTTAAAAGAAAAAAAAGATGTTGTTTGATGAGACGGTTTCTGCTCCTATGTTCTATCTTATACCTTTTGAGGAGTTAGTTCAGTTTGGTTTGGTGAGATTTTATGCCAAATGAAGGGCACTTATGCTTAATTCATAATTGAGTTGGAAACGGATGTTGTTATATGGTTTTGTTTAGGTACTAGCTTGAGTACCTATACCTCCACATTCCCAAAAATGTTTTGCCTTTTCTTACCCATTGCCTCACTTTACCATATTTTTGTAAGCCCTCGGCTGTGACAGGACCTCGTTTGGTTGGAATGTGTGTACGGTAGCTAGAATTGTCTATCATATTAGCTGCATGCATGTTTATGTGGGTCGTAGTTTAGGTGAGCGACTATTTTTCTTTCTCTCTTACATATATATGTTCACCCTTTGCTTCATGAGAGAAGAGTGACCCGTGAGAGTCCATTGTTAAAGGTCTTGCAAGGTCGACGGTTCAGCTTTATTATAAACATCTTACAACTCGTTTGCATTTGACTGTCCTGCTATAAGTTTAGTTTGCTTGCATTAAATTGGCTTAAGTGGGCATTTGTAGCTAGCTCTGAGTTATCTTTTCCGTTCCATTAGTTGCATTTTAGTTTACTCGAGGACGAGTAAAGGTTTGGTTTGGGGAGGTTTGATACGTGCATTTTTTATAGTCTTTTTAGCCTAATTTATGCGCGTATCTTTATGCTTTTATCGTGGTTTTATGCTACGAAATGCCCCGAATATGCTACTTTGGGTTATTTTGTCTTATTTACAGGAATGGAACCAAAAGGAGTGAATTCAAGCCTTTTACTGTCCTTTTAGCATGCATTTGGAGAAAGAGTGAATTTGGAGCGGTAATGTAGCTATTTTGAGATGCGCAAAGAAGAAAGATAGCTAGGCGAGCAAAGGAAGAACTTCAAATTGCTAGTGCCTACTTTGGAGAGCTATATCTCGAGTTCTACAGCAGATATTCAGGTGATTCCAATTGGAGATGAAAGTTTGTCCTCTTAGCTTTCCAACGCCACCGGAATCGCCCTATTTGCCCAAGTAACGAAGAATTGGCAGCCGTTTGAAGTTCAGTGCGCAAAGCAGGAAAAGTACTCGATCGAGTAGATATATGGTCGATCGAGTACTAGCTACAACGAGGATAATAGTGTCGAGTATAATTAGAATATATCTTATGTTTATCTTATATTTAGTTAATAATAATAATACTACTTAGTATAAATAAGAGTAGTTTAGACCTAATAGAAAATCATTCATTCCCTGGAGTCAGTAGAGGGGACGGACGACTGCTTGTTCTTCATTTTCTTTATTTTTCGGATCAATTGTGACTGCCCTTTGGATTTTGTTCTTCCCTTATACTTTTGCTACTCGGATTCAGATTGTATTGGTATTATTATCCTTCTTTAAATCTTTAATCCCTTCTTCCCTATATTAGTTATCGTAATTATTCTAATTCAATTCTCTTTAGTCTTTTATTATGTTGAATTTCAATTATCTATTTCTGGTTATTGTTAATTCGTTGGCCATGAGTAGCTAATTTTCTTATGCTAAGACTATAGGGGATCCATAATTATGAAGGGAGAGTGATCGATTTATTGGGTTAATGCTAGTATAGTCTTTGTTGATTAAATGCTACAATTAACTGTAACCGTCTAATTGAATCGACGCAATTAGACCTTTAATTCTTAGTGATCCTTGACCTGGACCGAAAGGTTGGAAAAGGCGAGACTAGTAGCGAACAATAGGGTATTGCAGTGAGGGCGAAAGTTAAGCTGTTTACACTTTAGGGTGAATTAAGGACCGAAAGGTGACGTTCACTACCCCTTAGACCGTATTTGCATTGACCTGAGACCTAGATTACTTGACCGGATGATTATGGTGAACCGTCTGTCTTAGCTGTTCCTCTTTATCTGTTTTCTCCCTTCTTTTTATTTCCCTCTTCCTTATTCTCTTTAGTCAGAAATCATATTCAAACCCCCACATTGTGACCCGTACTTATAGACTAAAATTAGACAGATAAATCTCATTTTTGCCTCCCTATGGAGATCGACCCTACTTGCCGCTGACTTCTGTTAGTTGTAACTTAGGTTTATTTTTGATACTGCGACGACCGGTATCACTAATATGTAGCTAATATTATTTAGTGGGGATAAGGGATAGTCTTGGGTGCAATCAAGAGGAGAATCTCTACTTTGGGATTTTGAATGTTCATCCAATATTGGAAAGCTCAAGAACTAACAAGAAGGAGATCTTGTTGGTGCCCATTTGACCGAAATTTAATTGGTGAGAAATTGATTTTCTTATCTTATCTATTTTAGTTTGCATGCATAAGATTTGCAATTAATTTTATGACTAAATTAATTAGAACATATTTGAATATGTTGAGTAATGAGATATAGATTTCTAACAGTTCTGTTAGCCGAATATCGTTCCCCGAGAGACTGTGAAAACAGTGGGAGTGTTTGACTGGCTTTAGAACTAGAGTCTAAAACTTGTTTAGACATGTACTTAGAAAGGCTCTGTGTGATGAAAAGATTGCATAGAACAAAGGAAAACAGCAATGGAAATTAGAGTGATGCAATTGTTGCTAATCCTCTAACCAAAGCTGTAGGCATATGTAGACATGATGGTTATGTCATTTCAATGTGATTGAAGAGTATACCTTAATTGCTAAAGATCGTTATGTAAATATTGGATAGAGTATTGATATTTACATAAGTGATGATCGCATTCATTGTTAGAGTTTCTTTAAGAACTCAATTATTCAGTTTGACTGAAAACATGAATACCTTGTTTATCTGAATAAGTTGTGGAGACAATGTTGAACACTATTCAAGTGAATAACATGAACATTGTATTTTGTCCCTAGTCACTTAATGAGGTGACGTCTCGGAGTGACTAGATTGTAAGTCGATTGATGGTTGTTCAACACCATAAGGTCATACGTGATCACTAGTCGATTACATAGGCAGAGTGTGTGACACTTTGCCGGACAGTGACCATTTAGAGAGTCCCTAAGTTCTATTATAGACGCCTGGTCGTGGCGGGGATCTCTAAGATATTCTAATGAGTCGATTCTTTTGACTGGAGACTATTTTCTGAGCAAGTGCAGTTTCCGAGTGACTTTGATTTTTGTCCTAGGTCGTGCCGTGAAAAGAGGCCAAAAGGGCATTTACTAGGTCATGGTGAGCTGTATTGGGAAATAGGATAGATAGGGCATACAGGAATTGTCCACCCACGTTGGGTAACTATATCTCAAGGCCACTCGAGGAGTTAATGACTACAAATGCGTGGCGACGCTCGGAAGTAATCTGTGAGAGATTTTTCCGGTCAGGTAGTCACACTCCCGATCGAGAAAACCACTCGCGATGTGTTCATGTGCAAGTGCGACCCAAAAGACACCTTGCATTGATTTGGAGATTAAAACGGACAAGAGAATTGGTAGCGCACACCTTGTGTCGGACAAGTGGGAGATTGTTGGAGTTAGTGTCCTCCACAATAGTGCGTTAACATAATAAATCTCATTAATGGAATATCATCAGATATTTAATTATTTGATCCTCGTCAGTTGATTAACGTAAATCGATAACGGTTGGCTGACTAGAGTTTGACGTTATTGTCGTGAGACGGCGGTGATCATCTGACCCCTTTCGGTGACACCTAAAGGAACGAACCCCAATAGACAACTAATTAATTGTATGAGATACAATTTATTTAGTCCCTTGATTTATAGACTAAAAAGTTAGTCGATTATTTTTAGAGAGATTTCGAGTTGCGAACTCGAGGAGCGGCAGTTATTATTTAATTATGCGATAATTGAATAATAAGTTTTGGGAAACGGGTTTTAGTTAATTAATTGTTAATTTACTAAAATTGTACTAATTGATTAATGTGATTAATATTAGTACGTAAATAATATGTGTAGTGGTACATGTATATTTACGCAGTGAATTGGACGAATTAATTATGGAAGTATTTAAACATGATACGATGTTTAAAATAAAAATTACACGGATTTGTGCGACAAATATAAGAACCAACATGGACCCATAAATGGTCAAGTGGACCGTGTAAAATAAGAGTAGTGGATGATTACTCACATAATCATTTCACCTTATTTTGTATACTACCATAATTTAATCTTATATAAGATTTTGCATGTGATGTAAGATGAAAAATATAAGACAAAGTTTGTCCACTCCAACACTCCATATTCCACCCGCCACTTTCCCTTCCTTTTTACTCTACCTATTGTTCATTTCTACACTACAACATTCACTTATGTTTTGCATGTGAACAATATCTTCCTCTCTCTAAAAATAATATTCATCACTACTAAAGATTGTTAGTATACATAAATAATATTACTAAGACTAGTTAGTAATATTACTAATAATATCAAGGGTAAAATATTAACAAGTTCTAGTTCAATACTTGTTATTATTTTTGGGTTAGTTCTTGGGTGCAACAAGAAGGAGATCTTCTTTTTGAAGATTTGGAAGGAGGATCTTCCATTTGGTATAAGCTCAAGAACAAGCTAGTAAGGTGAACTAGTTTGTGCCCCTTTTACCACTAAATCAATGTAAGGAAATTGTTTTTCCTTATACTTTCGTTTTATGCTTTCATATTAACATGCATGTTACATAGATCACCTAAATGACAATTTATGAGATAAATTAATTTTATTTGAGAGTCTAATATGGATCTATGATCTTTCACGTTTACCATTTGAAGAGCAATTCTACTGGGCGTTTCAATCTTGGAGTCAGGTCAAAGATGGCTCATCTGATCACCAACTTTGATTCAGGTGATGACAAGGGTTGGGCACAGACCTATATGTTTATCAGGGCTGATTCCATTGCCCCTGACTTGGATTATCTCAGCTATCCTGCCGTTGAGGGAGGTAATTTCTTTTTCCTGCATTCAATTCTGGTTAGAAATAGCTTATTAATTTTTGAAAATAGGGTTACTTGATTTGTCCTTGTAGTGGATGATTGGGCTAATATTCCTGATGCTGAGGGATTGGTTGACCAGATTGCTTCTTTCATGACCCTGCCTGATGAGGAGAGGGCGTGGCCTGCCTGTCTGGGGCAAGCACCTATGCCTTGTTTTAAGAAGGCTAAGTTGAGCACCTATAAAGTTGTTAAGGGTGCCAAAGCTTCAGGGCCTCTTCGTCAGGAAGTAAGTTTGTTGCTTTTGCTTTGTGAATTGTTTTGTCTGAACACATGTTAGTATTACTGATATAGGGTCTCGTCATGTAGCTACCAGGGCTTCTGCCAGGTTTGCTAGCTTTGGGTTGTCATTGGTGAAGGCGGGCGTTTCCCAGATCACAAGGGAGAAATAACGGAGCAGTGAGGCTACAGGGAGTGATAACATATTGCAGGTCCAGGCGCCTACCCAGCAAACTCAATTGGTGCCTCCCCTAAAGGTTGTGGTTGATGAGCCTGGTCGTGCTGAAAAGTGGAAGAGGCCTGGTGAGACTTCAGAGGGAGTTGATGAGGTTAGTGGGGTTAGGGTAAGGCTTAACGAGGTCCAATTTGCTAAGGAACAGATCCAGGCCTATTCTTTATTGGTTGATGATCCTTTCTACAAGTATCAGGCTGAGGAGTCGTCTGCTTGTGCTTTGGCTGCTGTGTACCATTCCAGGGACTATGCTGCTAACCTAGTTACTATGCTGCATGAGGTAATGATTCTATTTTCTTTAATTTTGTTTTGGTTGTGTGTTTTTTGTTTTGTTTTGCCTGATTGGTGGTCTTTTTGTAGAATGTGAATGATATGTTAAGGGGTGCCTGTCAGCTGGAATCTGCAAATGGTGTCAAGGATACTTTGGACTGGGAGGTGCAATGCCTGAAGAAGGATGTTGCATCCCTGAAAACAGATTTGGAGGTGGCCAAAGCGGAGAATGAATCTTTGAAGAAAGAAAATGAGGCAGGGAAGGCGCGGTTGGTTATGGAGACATCAAAGCTGGGTTCTGCTCAGAATGCTGTGAAGTCTATCCAGGCCAAGTTTGACATTGTTCAGGAGGAGTTACTGGCTGAGAAGCAGGCTATGCAAGATCAGTTGAAGGAGAATGAGGAGCTAGCTGCTGAGTGGGATTTGGTGCAAGGTAGATATAAGGATGTTGCCTTGTACTTCTTTGGCAAGGGTCGTGTAGATGCCAAAAAGGAGCCCATTGACGTCAGGCCGTACTGGAACCCTGATCAGGAGATGGCTGATCTTAACGCCACTTATCCCGACCTCTGCAAATTGCATGCTAATGACGAGGTTGATTCTCCCCCGTCCAAGTAAAAAAGCGGTGAGCCTCATGATGAAGAGGATGATGAAGAGGAGGAGGAGCCAACTGATGAAGGTATTAGTTCTGCTACTGCTTCCAAGACAGGCTATTTAACTTAGTTTTTAGAATAGCTATTTTTTTGGCCCATTCGGGGGGGATGTTCCCTGGACAAACAATCTTTAGATATTGCTGGTATTTTGTCCTACTTAGGAGGGATTTTCCCTGGGCAATTTTGGATCTGTTTTCTTTGTTTTGATGCAATTTGAAGCCGTTTTCCTTTTCCTTTGAATATCTTGGTTTGGTACCTGAATTAATGCAGTTCAAAATATTTTGTTAGGGAAATGCCTGTCATGAGGGCTTATGGCCCTCAATCCTTTTTAGGAAATCGTGGCTTTTTGCCTGTCAGGAGGGCTTTTTTGGGTAAGAGGGGTGGTTGCCAGTCAGGAGGGCTTATGGCCCTCAGCCTGTCAGGAGGGCTTAAAGACAAGTGGTTTGGTCTTTTCCACCATCGTACTTGTCTTTTTATTTTTTGTACTGAGCTCGGTTTTTGTATGTGTTTTTTGAGTCAGGCAAGCAAGTGCCGAGTTTTGTGAAGCATTTCTAAGATGCTGTTCAGGTTGGGTGGAGTGGCCCTTAATCCTGAACATTTGTTTAAGCCTGTGTGCAATATATAATTTATGGAAAAAAGGCGTAAAACAAGTTTTCAGGATTCAACATAGCAGGGATATAATAGGCAGACATAGTAGAATTTTTAAATAAAGCAGGCAGATATTCAGGCATGATGGCAGTTAGCAGAAAAACATAGCATGTTAAGGTCACATGATTTTATTTAGGGGTTTTCCGTATAAAAATTTTAGCCGGGCAAGAGACAAAGTTAATGGTCTTACCCGATTTGGATCATAGAATTTTAGGTTTATACATGGAATAGTTTTAGGTGGGAAATGTTCCAAGATCTGAGGATCATTTTTCTGTCCAGGGTTTGTAGCCTGTAGGCTCCCTGTCCTATTATTGAATCAATCAGGTAAGGTCCTTCCCATGTAGGGGCTAGCTTGCCAGCATTTTTGTCCTTGGTATTAGGGAAAACTTTTCGCAGGACCAGGTCTCCTTCTTTGAATACCTTGATGTTTACATTTTTGTTGTAGCTTCTGGCTACTGTTTGTTGGTAGGAAGCTATCCTGATGTTGGCTGCGTCTCTTAATTCTTCAGCCAGGGTCAGGCTATCTTGCAGTAGTGGCCTGTTTTCTTCTATAGTGTCCAGGCTACTTCTGGTGGTTGGTACATAGATTTGTGCTGAGATTATTGCTTCACAACCATAAACCAGGGAGTAAGGGGTCTGGCCTGTGGATGTCTTGGGTGTGGTCCTGTCAGCCCAGAGGACTAAAGGAAGTTCTTCAGCCCATCTGCCTTTTCTCCCTTTTAATTTTTTCTTTAGGCAGCTAATTACAACTTTGTTGCTGGATTCTGCCTGGCCATTGGCTTTTGGGTAGCTTGGCGTGGAGGTTACCGGGTTCATGTTCCATTGTGCACAAAAAGCCATTGTCCTTTTTCCCACGAACTGAGTGCCATTATCACAGACTATTTCTGAGGGGATGCCATATCTACATATGATATTACATTTGATAAATGATATGACATCCTTCTCTTTGACTTTCCTGTATGAGTTTGCCTCTATCAATTTTGAAAAGTAGTCGGTCATGGCCAACATAAAAACTTTTTGTCCAGGAGCTTGGGGTAGTTTTTCTACAATGTCCATTCCTCACTTCATAAACGGCCAGGGAGCTGAGATGGAGTGCAGTAGTTCTGATGGTTGGTGGATGAATGGAGAATGGAGTTGGCAGGCTTCGCACATAGACCTGTAAGCTATGCAATCAGCTCTGAGGGTTGGCCAGAAGTAGACTGTCCTTAGAACTTTGCTTGCCAGGCTTCTGCCACCTTTGTGATTTCCACAATATCCATCATGTATGTCCTCAATAACCTATTTAGCTTCATGATGTTCTAGGCATCGCAGATAAGGTCCAGCCTGAGACTTTTTGAACAACATGTTATTTATAATAGTATAGGTGGAAGCTTGGATTCTAATGGCCCTTGCTTCATGCCTGTCTTTATATAGTGTTCCATGTAAGAACCAATCATAGTATGGTTTGGTCCAAGAGTTTGTGTCCTCATTGATGGGACAAGTTTGGTCAGGCTTTTCAATGGTTGGTTCTAGCAGATGAACAATAGGTATTTTATCAAATACAGCAGGGCTGAAATTTGATCCCAGGCTGGCTAGGGCATCAGCCTGAGTATTTAGGTCTCTTGGTATTTTATCAATGTCAAATGAACTAAACTTTTTGCAAAGGTTTTTAACGTAGTCTAAATAAAGAATCATTTTGGAATCCTTTGCAGCATATGTTTCTTTGACTTGATTGGAAATTAAAAGGGAGTCAATTTTTACCTTGAGATTTTTTATAGCAAGATATATACATACCTTGAGTCCAGCTATCAGGGCTTCATATTCATCTTCATTGTTTGTTGCTTTGAATTCACAACTAATAGCTTGAGCAATTAGGTCTCCCTGTGGTGATTTTAGTACTAATCCTAGGCCAGTTCCACTCATATTTTTGCTCCATCTACGTGTATGGTCTATTCTTGGCCTAATTTATGGGTGTCTAGATGGTTGACCTCTTTTATGAGGTCTGGTTCTAGGTTGGGGCTAAATTCAGCCACAAAGTCTGCTAATGCCTGAGATTTAATGGCTGTCCTAGGTTCAAAGGTTATGTTATAAGTACTTAGCTGTACTGACCATTTTGCCATTCTGCCTGAAAGTTCAGGTTTTCTCAGGACAAATTTGATAGGCAGGTTGGTTTTGACAATTATTGGGTGTCTCTCAAAGTAAGGTCTAAGTTTAGTACAGGATATAATTAAAGCAAGCACATATTTTTCAAGTAGTCCATACCTTGTTTCTACGTCAAGGAGACTTTTACTTACATAGTAGACATGGTGTTGTTGGCCTTCAACCTCTTTGGTTAGGACTCCACGTACTGCTGTTTCAGTGACTGATAAGTAAACCGTCAGGGGTTCTCCTTTGTTAGGTTTAGCCAGCCGTAGAGGAGTAGCCAGGTAGGTTTTTAAATCTTGGAAGACTACTTCATGTTCAGGCATCCATTTAAATGATTTGTTCTTCCTGAGGAGGTCATAGAAGGATCTGCATCATTCATATGACCTGGATATGAATCTATTTAGGGCTGCAACTCTTCCTGTTAATCTTTCGATATCTTTAACTGATTTGGGAGAATCCAATTCCAAGATGGCTTTTATCTGTTCTAGGCTAGCTTCAATCCCTCTTTTTGTCACCATGTATCCAAGGAATTTGTCTGACGAGACTCCAAAGTGGCATTTGGAAGGGTTGAGCTTCATATTGATTTCTTCCAGGATTTTGAAGGCTACTTTTAAATCTTTTACATGATCTTCAACTTTCTTTGATTTAACCACCATATTATCAATGTAGACCTCCATTGTATCACCTATTTTATCTTTGAACATCAGGTTGACCAGGCGTTGGTAGGTTGCCCCTGCATTCTTCAGGCCAAAGGGCATTGCTGTGTAACAATATATGCCCCTTTCCATGATGAATGCAGTGTTTTCCTGGTCACCTGGGTGCATCTTGATCTGCTTGAATCCACTTGAAGCATCCATAAATGTTAATAGTGCATGCCCTGCTGTAGCATCTACCATGGCATCAATATCACGAAGTGGGAATGGATCCATTGGGCATGCTTTGTTTAGGTCTGTGTAGTCTACACAAACTCTCCACTTGCCATTCTTCTTTTGTACCACAACCACATTTGCTAGCCATTCAGGGTACATTACTTCTCTGATCATTCCCATATCTAGGAGTTTGTCCACTTCTTCATTAATGATAGACTTGCATTCAGGGGCAAACTTCCTCCTTTTCTGTTGCACAGGCTTAAATGTTTTGTCAATATTAAGTTTATGGGTAATAATATTGGCATCTATACCAGTCATATCAAAGTGGGACCAGGCAAAGCATGAAAATTTTGTTTTAAGAAAACTTACTAGGTCTGGTCTGATATTGTTAGGGACATCAAATCCTACCAGTACATGCCTGTCAGGATACTCAGGGTCTAAAATTACCTGATCTGTCTCCATTTTGGTTTCTGCCACATAAGTGTTCCTGACAGGGTACTGTAATTGCTAGGCGAGAGACTTACCTGCCTTAGAAGGTTTTAATGATTCAGTATAACATTCCTGGGTAGACTTTTGTTCACCTTTGATGGTTGCTATTCCCCACTCTGTTGGTATCTTGACGCATTGGTGATAAGTTGAAGGGATAGCTCGGACATTATGGATCCAAGGTCTGCCTATGATGGCATTGTAGGATAACAGGCAATCCAGGACTCCAAATCTCTCATATGAGGAGACTCCTTCAACGTATGTTGACAGGTAGATTTCTCCCAGAGTGTTCTTTGTTTCACCACTGAATCCTACCAGGACATTTGATTTCTTTATGATCTGGCTTTCATCAATATTCATTGCTTTTAGGACGTCAAGCATGATTAAGTTGAATGAGCTGCCACCATCTAATAAAATTCTGAGGACACATGCGGTTCCTATTTGCATGGTAATGACCAGGCCATCATGATGGACATCAGAGATTCCCTGCATGTCAGTATCATCAAAAGTAATCTAGGTAAATTTATAGGTTAAAAAGGAGATTTTATTTTTGACTCCCTGGATATTTTCTTTGCAGCAGAGCTGGTCAGGCCGTAGATTTCAGATCCTCCATTGATGAACTTGACCTCATAGATGGGTGGTGCTGGAGGCAGGTCACATTGTGGTCTCTCCTGGGCCTTTCTTATTCCATTGTCTTCCCTGCTCTTTGATGGCATTAGATCTTTCAGGTAGCCTTTCTTTAACAGGTAAGCCACTTGCCTGCGTAATCCAAGGCATTCCTTTATTGTGTGTCCTATGTCCATGTGGAACTCACACCATCTTGTTGTGTCTTTCTTTGAGTTAGGGTTATCTGTCTTCTTTGGCCACTTGACAATGTCTCCCATGTTGTCAATCCTTTTGATCAATCCTGCAGTGTCAGCAGAGAAGTTATATTCTTGAATAGGGGATAATTATAGGAGTTACCTTGTTGTTCATGTGCATAGTTGACTTCTGATCTATCAGGCTTGGTATAAGGGGATGGCCTGGAACTGCTTCCTGTGTGATTGGAACTTTTCCTGTTGGATCTGTCATATCCTCAGTTGTTATCAGTGGTATCTGCTTTAAAACTTTTATCCTCTTCCAGTCGGATGTAGCCAAGGGCTAATGCTTGGACGTCTTCAATGGTCTGGCAAGGCTTCATAGTCATTTCATCATAGAAATCACTGTCCAATGGTAGCCCCTTCCTGAAAGCTTCCATGGCCGTTCCAACGTCACATTTGGGAATTGATACTTTCTCTTTGTTGAATCTGGTCATGAATGCTCTGATTGACTCGCCAGGCTTTTGCTTGATCCTGTACAGGTCACTGGATCTCTTTTCAAGTTCCCTGCTGCTGGCGAATTGGTGGTTGAAGGAGTTTATCAGATCAGCAAAGGACTTGATGCTTCCATTTGGTAGATTTATGTACCATTGTAGGGCAGGCCCATTCAGGGTTGTTCCAAATCCCTTGCACATGCAAACTTGTCGTAGTTCACTAGGTGTGGAGGCTGCCAACATTCTTTGCTTGTAGTAGGCTACATGTTTTTGTGGGTCTGTAGTTCCATCATAGACTCTCATTGACGGCAACACAAATTTTTTTGGTAGATCTATCTTTGCTATCTTATCCACGAAGGGTGAGTCAGCATAGCTTTCTGGATTTACTTCTTTAATGGGTGTGGGTACTCCAGGGATCTTCTTAAATTTCTCATGGAGTTTTTGTATTTCCTGGAGCATGGCCAACATTATTGCTGTGTTGGTTTGATCTGTTACAGCCTCTTTATTTGGGATCTCTCCTGAGTCTGTATCACCTTCTCCTGCTCTAGATTTTGATGGAGTTGGAGTACCAAAGTTGGAGAAATCAATGTTCCTGATGATTGAAGAGAATGGCGTGCCAAGCTGAATTTTTAACTTTGAGCCTGAGGCTTTGTCTCCTAACCTTTATTTCAGAATAGATTCTGATTCCTTTAGTTTCATAACTTCAGCTTCAGCCTGGGCCATTTTCTGTTTCAGTTGTTCCATTTCCAACAGTTGTTGCTGGGCAGCAGCCAGTTGTTGTTCGATGCTATCCCGACTCATTTTTTGAAATTGTTTTTGTGTTGTTTGGATTTAGGTTTTGATTATTTTTGAGCTAGATGCCCCACGGTGGGAGCCAATTATTTTAGCAGGAATTCTCAAAGAGACAATGTCCTGCCAGGGAAGAATTTGCAAGGTGATCTAACTCAAAACAAATAGCATGACTAGTATATTAGAATGAATAAAGGGATAAATGCAAAAGTATGACACATAGATTTATACGTGGAAAAACCCTGGGAATAAGGGAAAAAACCACGGGCACCAAGCCAGGAGGGATTATCACTATAACTTTTGATACCCTGACAGGGAATGTGTATGTCAGGCAAAAATATATAGTATGGTTGTTTAGTAGTAATGCTAAAATATTATGTTGAATACAACTCTGAAAGTAAAGTGAGAGTAAGTAAGTGTGTAAGAAAGCGGTCCTCTTCTTTTCTTCTTCTCTTCTATTTATAATAGCTTTGCAACGGGTCTTTCAGGGTAGTTTAGGGTTTCCTGTAAAATAGGACTCGTGCCCTATTTACCCAGGAGTGGTTACTTGACTTCTATGACCTTCCAGCCGTTATCCTTGCTTAGTCAAATCCTCTATGCTTTCGTGTGGAATGTTGAATGGGTCTTCCTTGATTGTAGGAACTGTTTTCCTAAGTCTTGACCGTGCTTTAATTGTTGCCTGCCTTGTCCTGATAATGCTGACTTTGTGGCTGATGTGATATTCCTTTAGGCCAGGCCTAGTAGATGCCTGTCCGGTCTTTCCCTCCTGGTTGGTGCCTGATCAGGCGTTCTAATTCTTTGTGTGAGATGACTTTCGTTCAGGCTTGTCTTTAGGAATTGCCTGACTCATATCTGATGAAGAAGGGTAATTCTGGGCCCAACGCCTGCCATGTTGAAGGTTCGTTTTGAGGCTCCCCAGCCATGTTGAATGATCGACTATAGGAAATCGCCGTGTTGGACGGGCCTATTTCGAGAGGTTGTTGAGTTAGCAGGCTCCGTTGGGAGGCCTATGATATCCTGCTAGGGAATTTTGATGTTTATGCGGGACGTTTGTAGCGCCGAAAAAAGATAGGCTCGAGCCTGGCTCTTGTTGTTGGCGGTGATTTCGAATCTCGAAGAGAGGTGACGGTTTTTATTGCCGTTTGTTGGAAGTTTGTAGAAAGGGCAGATGTGCATTCCGCTATTTGATGTGTGTTTCGGAGATAACGGTTTTGATTCCGTCTTCCCGTGATTTGAAATTTGTATGGAGTAGTGGATTTAAATTTGACTTTCCCGTTCGGAGGTGTGACGACTTTTAATGCCGTTTGTTTGAATTTTGTGAAAAATAACGAAATTTGATTTTCGTTATTCTGTTTTTTTAGGAAGCGATAGTTTTTAATTTCGTCGTTTGAAATTTGGAATTTGTGTGGAAATAGCGAATTTGAATTTCACCATTTTGTCTTTGTGATTTGAAAATGACGATTTTAATTCCGTCGTTTGAAATTTGTAAAATAGCGAATTTGAATTTCACTATTTTGTTTTTGTGATTTGAAAGTGACGGTTTTTAATTCCGTTGTTTGAAATTTGTGAAAATAGCGAATTTGAATTTCACTATTTTTTTTTTGTGATTTGAAAGTGACGATTTTTAATTCCGTCGTTTGAAATTTGTGAAAATAGCGAATTTGAATTTCACAATTTTGTTTTTGTGATTTGAAAGTGGCGGTTTTTAATTCCGTCGTTTGAAATTTGTGAAAATAGCGAATTTGAATTTCACTATTTTGTTTTTGTGATTGAAAGTGACGGTTTTTAATTTCGTCGTTTGAAATTTGTGAAAATAGCGAATTCGAATTTCACTATTTTATTTTTTTGTGATTTGAAAGTGACGGTTTTTAATTCCGTCGTTTGAAATTTGTGAAAATAGCGAATTTGAATTTCACTATTTTGTTTTTTTGATTTGAAAGTGACGGTTTTTAGTTCCGTCGTTTGAAATTTGTGAAAATAGCGAATTTGAATTTCACTACTTTGTTTTTGTGATTTGAAAGTGACGGTTTTTAATTCCGTCATTTGAAATTTGTGAAAATAGCGAATTTGAATTTCACTATTTTGTTTTTTGTGATTTGAAAGTGACGTTTTTTAATTCTGTCGTTCGAAATTTGTGAAAATAGCGAATTTGAATTTCACTATTTTGTTTTTTGTGATTTTAAAGTGACGGTTTTTAATTCCGTCGTTTGAAAATTGTGAAAATAGCGAATTTGAATTTCACTATTTTGTTTTTGTGATTTGAAAGTGACGGTCTTTTAATTCCGTTGTTTGAAATTTGTGAAAATAGTAGGGTGTAAATTGAGCCAAAGCCCAAAACTTCGCTGAATAAGCAGGGGAGCACCTCAAAGAGGCGCGAGCCATCCTGCGAGGCAAGGAGCCTCTCTTTTTCTGTAAAAAGACGCGAGAAGGCCGGGCTCCCCATTGCCTTCGTCTTCTTCGACACAAAACTGGAAAAACCCACAAAATCTCCATTTTTCGGCTTCGTCATTTGCTCATTTTCGTTCCATTGTCTTCATGTCATCTCAAGGTATGTAAATCCTCTTGAATCCATTTTAATTTGTTTGCCTTTTTGTTAATCGAATTAGGACAAAACCCTAGCCCTTCGAAAATGGATTTGGGCGTTTTTGCTTGGCCCATTTTTGAGTGAAATTGATGATTGCATTAGGTTAGAAACCCGTTTAGGAGTATAGGGGTGCTTTTAGTTGGCATTTTGGTCCCCATTCCCGCTCTCTAGGAGCAAAAAACGTGAATGAGACAAAAGATCGTCTCATTTCACAAATGTCGTGTTTGTTTGCTCGAGTTGTGTGCCCCAATAGGTTGCATTGTAGTCGGGGAAGACCGTCTTTTCCATATTGAACCTTCGTTGGACGTTGTGGGCAAAATTTGAGTTTTTGCCTTTGTGAAACCGTCTTATGCTGACGAAATAAGCGCTTGTTTGGGCTCAAACTGAGCCGGTTTGTCTTGAAATGGACCTTAATGGTAGTTTAGGTCACTTTGAGACGTGATTAAATCACGTGCTTTTGTTGTGGTCGTATTTTGAATTTTTGACTTGTTTGTGCCCGAATTGGCGTAAAATTGACTTTTTCGAGTTGTCAAAAATGCCCAGTTGTGTCGGGAATTTTTATTGCTTATTTTTGCGAACCTTGTGTGGTCTTTGAAGTGTTGGGTGGTTTTTGTAATTTTGCTATTGTTTTGACTCGTCTTTTGTTTGAAAAGAAGGGCGAGTCGTTTTTGTGAATTTTTGTGAAGTATTTTGCTGGATAAGTTTGGGCGGGTTTGCCCTTGTTTTGTTTTTTTGCATTTGCAGGGATTTTGGTTTTTTGGATTTTGTCCATTTTGTGCCGTCGTAATGCCGAAATTTCGGCTGGCGTTTTGTTTTGCCTTGATTTCAGGTGAGTGTTATGGGGCTTATGGACCCATTGGGTCCGTGGCCGAGGCTTTAGAGCTCTTGTTTGGGACTGGACCGGTTAGTACTCCGGCGAGTGCGCCCGAGGTGGTGGAGGACGCTTCCGAGGAGGAGCCCACTGAGGAGGCTGTTAGAGCCGAGGGGGCTACGGAGACTCGTGAGGAGCCCGTTGTTGGGGCCGTTGATGCTGAGGGAGCCACGGGGGCTCGGGAGGAGCCCGTTGTTGAGGCTGTTGGTGTTGAAAGGGCTCGGTCGGTGTCCGAGGCTGGTCCCTCTAGGAGGAGGGTTAGCACTATGAGGAGGGGTCCTCGGGTCTCTAGACAGAGGCTCCAGAACGTCGTACGAATTATCGATAGGGATCCTCCTCGTCCCGTGCAGTCTCACGGGACGAAGAGGCGGAGAGTAGATACGGAGGTGGATGATGTCTTCGTCGATAACAGGGAGGGTAGACGGGTTACGGCTCCGCGGGGGTTGAACCTACGGGAGGCGCCTGCTTGGGCTGAGGGCTTTGACGGTAGCCAGTTGTTGTTGGGGCTAGACACTCATATCTCCTACCGTGCGCACGAGGGCTTGGTGAGTCTGCTGTTTTGTTGACTTTTTTGCTGTTTTTGTTGTTTCAGATCTGAATAGGTGTTCTGACCTTTTTTATTTCCCAATTCCAGGAGATTGCTACCATGAGGACTTTCTCAGGCTTCTCGACTTGCATGGGTTTTTATGACGTTATCCGGGCCGGCTCGAGGGCATTGATAGAGAGGTCGGTTATAGGGCCGCTGGTTGGTGCCTGGCGCGAGATTCATGGGGCTTTGATTAGATCGAACCTGTGTTTGATTCGCGCCATGTTGGACTGTTACTGGGACACGACGTCGTCGTTCCACATGGAGTTTGGGGAGGTCGGTACCACTTTGGAGGACTTTGCCATGATATCGAGCCTTCGTTGTGGCAAGACGCTCGTCTAGTTCCCCGAGACGCCAGAGAGAGTGTCTTCCGCCGTGATCACAGGTTTGATCGGCGATGTTTTGCCTCCGCCGACTGACATCACTCCTTTCCTGATAGCGAACTCCTATGTGAGGAACCACTTCAGAGGGAGCCTGACTGGCTTTGTTCCGACGCCGTTAGCGAGTCCGGAGGCAGAGGCTAGAGCTGACGTACAGGAGGCGCGGTTGTGGTTGTGGTACTTCTTGGATACCACGTACTTTGGTGACAAGGGTGAGCGCTTGTCGACCAAGGTACTTCCTTTGCTTGCCGACCTAGACGCCTTAGGTCAGTACGACTGGGTGACGCCGGCTTTGGCGCAGTTTACCCGTTACTTGCACGTTGCAGTTCATCCGGAGACGATGGAGGACGTGAGTTCTCCCGCTTTGGTTGGTCATGTCCTCATCTTGGAGGTACGAGTATTTTGTAGTATCTGGTTTTGATTTTGATTTTTCGATTTATTTTTCGTGAGTTTCGTTAATTTTTTGAGAAATTGGCTGATTTCTGTTTGCTGAGTTTTGTGTTACAGGCTTGGTTGTTTGCTTAGTTCATCCCCGTTGCGCCCGAAGACGACGGGTGACGTGCCTTCAGTTTACCCAGCCGTAAGGGGTTGGTCGGTGGTTCGGAAGAAGTCTACCAAGTCGACTTACGAGGACTGCAAGCGTCGGGTGAACGCCCTTCGGGTTGGTGATATAAGTCATTGTTTCTTATCTCTTTTGTTTTGTAGAAAAGAATAGAGATAGGATGACTAGGTAGCTTAGAAAGCCCCCAGTTAGTTGATTAGCTTTGCATGAGTGCAGTTTGTTGGCTGGCCTTGGGAGCACTACAGAGGCTTGTAGGCCTCTGTTAGGGAGCGTCTACGACCCCGCAGTTGCCAATGTTTGTACCTTGAGACGGCGATCGACCCGGTTTGGTACCTTGACGAGCGTTTAACTCGTCAGTTCTTCAGTGAGACGTTCGTGGTACCGGTCGACCCGCCTAGGGTGTTGTTCCAGAAGTCGACACCCGATGAGGTGGAGGAGCACCTTCACGGCCGTGGAGGTGAGGAGTTACTGTTACAGGAGGCCGACTATGATACCTTTCCTTTGTTGAGGCTTGCTTGGTACCCGATCGAGGTACGTTTTCCTCTGTTCTTTGTTTTATTGCCTCCTTTTGCTTTTTAGTGGAAGGGTTTGTTACCTTCGACACGGTTTCCCGTTGTAGGGTGTTGACGAGCTCAAGAGGACCCAACCTCTAGCTTTCACAGCACAAACCACTTTTCAGGGGCCGGGTGGTGAGGAGCTACAGCTGCGCCTGCCAGAGCCTGCAGTTCCTGAGGTGACCGATGTTGGCATGGAGTGGAGGTTGACAGTTTTGAGGGTGAGTTTCCGGTTTGAACTCTCCTTCTTGTTTGTGTCGTGCCTTACGTTTTTGTTTTATTGAAAGGCTTTTTTAGTCGTAGGTGTCAACCGTTAGTCATCGGCCTTTGTGGCAGATGGCTAACCGGTGGAGAGCACTTGCTGGTGATCTGGCTGCGAGAGAGTCTCGACTTGCGCAGATGCATTTTGTTGGTTGTTTTGTATGTTTTTGTGTTGCATTTCTCGTTTAGATCTTAACGACCTGTATTGTGTTTTGCAGAGTACTGCGGATTTGGCAGAGCTTGCTCAGGTCCGTGCTGAGTTGGATGCAGCTAGGTCGACGATCCAGGCACAGGAGCCGAGGTTCATCAGTCGGGACCAGGAGCTGAGGCGTCGTGAGGACGAGTTGTGGAGCCGAGATGCGAAGATTGCTTCTCTTCGGGCTCAGTTGGCCGAGGCGGAGGAGCTTCGTGTCACGATAGAGCATGAGACGTTTGAGAGTTCTTCTGAGAGTGGGCCAGAGCAGGAGGTGGTGTCTTCTTTGCCCGCGACCCCTCGTGAGACCGAGACTCGCCCACCGGGTGGCGTTTGGGTAGTTGTAGTTGTTCGTCCGTGTTTTTGGACATTAGCTTGTATATGTATACATTTTCTGTGAGGCGGTTTGTATATATGTGTTTTTGGTTTGTAGTTTTTTTGTGTTTGGCTTTTTTTGTGTTTCGGAGAAGCACGGTCAGTGGCTGATTCCCCATTTGTTTTGGCATTTGCTCTTGCATCGTTAGTGTAGAAAACAGGCAACAGGCAGCACATATGCATACACGTAAACACACCAAAGCATTTGAAAACAAAAATAACCTCGATGGCTCAAAGTTAAAATTGAAGTCGAGAAGAAATTTTGAAAATTCCGCGACAAGTTGTCACGTTTGGATTTTTCAAATAAAGATGATTTTGAAATTTCGCGAAATTAACTCGTGTTTAAATTAAATTGCATCGAATTTTGCCGAAAATTGATTTGCGACTCAAAAACTAAAACTCAAACCGTCAAGGATGAATTTCAAAAGAGATTTTTTGAGTGAGTTTGATTGATCCGAACTCGGATTTGAAAAAGTTTGAATTTTTGGGGAAAAAAGACGTTTTGTTATCAATTTCCGATTTTTGTGGAAAATGCGAAAAAGCGAAAAATTTTCGGAATTTTCGACTGACATGGAAATGATCCGTCGCGGATCGAGGCGACTAGCCCTTCTCTCTAAAAAAGAAGAGAAAAACCCGTATGTTTAAAGCTGCGTCTTTAAAACCGTGTCGGATTTCGGAAAACGCGAAAACAAGGAAATGTGAGTTTGAGAAATCACAAAAATTTTTGGATAGGCCTGAAGAGGCACGAGCCCTCAAGCGAGAGAATCTATGTGTCAGGAAGAAACACAACTTGATAGGGACAAATCAAGGTGCGGATCCTGAGAATTAGCCCAAAGAGGCGCGAGGCCTTGGGCGATGCATATGAGCTTCCCCCTTTTCGGAAGAAGCGCTGATTGTTTTGTATAAATAGGGACGTTTCTGCTTCATTGTTTCATCATCCGAAACACGAAAAACATCTCTACGAAAAACCTTTCTTCTTCTTCCACAAAAATAATTCATGGATACTTTCGAAAATAGGTTGCAACATTGGTGTCGGGATTTGTCGACTCCCAAAAAGTATCAACTCGTTGTAATAGGAGTTGGTCAATTGTTGGTGCTTCATCAAGTTAAGGTGCACTCCTCGTTTCTTGAAGCATGCTCCCGGTTATGGGATTCGAAACATCATGTTTTCGTTTTCCCGAAAGGTGAAATTTACCCTCTTGCCGAAGAAGTGAGCTCCATTGGAGGATGTCCGGGTTGTACTTTGGTGCTTCCCGAGACACGATTGTGTTATAATGAGAAGTTTCGTTCAATGTTGGGCTTGTCGACGAGATAAGTGAACTTTCTCCATGCTCCCCATGGTGTGGATATGTTGGCTTTCATCAACATCTTCTCAAACCGGTTGGATGTTAAAGTCTCGGAGGTGGCTAGAAGAAGGGCTCTTACCTTTTGCCTAGTGCATGTGTACCTCCTCGTCGATGCCTTGAAAAAGGAGGGGTCAAGATGGTATGGTAGTATGACCCTTGTGCATATTGTTGAGCAAATGGAGCACGGTTGGGATCCGTCATGGTTGGTGCTTGGCGAGATCATCCAAGCTTTGGACAAGAAGGGCTCTTGTGGAGAAGCTCCTTTGTTTTGATCTCCAAGGATCCTCCAAGTGTGGCTCATGGAGAGGTTAAGGTATGTAGAGCCTCCGGTCGATTCTTCTTTTTACTCCTTTCGTCATCTTACTATGAGGAAAAGTTGTATTCGGATAGCTTTGCGTCCACCGAGGCCTATTGGTCCTCGAAATTGGTGGAGGAGGGTGGTCCTCATATCCGTTGGGTGGTGTCGTGGTGGCACTTGAGGTCCTTCGTGGGGTTGCCCGTTTCGGCCGCTTGTTGTTGTTCTTTAATGGTGGTGGGCTTGAAGGTTGCATCCTTCATTTATCCCGAAAGGCTTATGAGGTAAATGGGCCGCCAACAAAAGGTGTCTGCTCAAGATACTCTCGTCCAAGAGAGTGTTTTCCGAAACTCTGAGCTTGTGGGGATTTTCGAGAGGTGGTGGGCCACTCGGCCGATTTGGGAGGTACCAAACACTGTTGCCACGACATTGGTGACTTGATACGTGCAATTTATATAGACTTTTTAGCCTCTTATTGCACGCATTTCTATGCCTTTTTGTATCGCTTTGTATTGCAATATGCCCCGAATTGGCTACTTTGTTTTGTTTTGTCTTAATTGCAGAAATGGACCTGAAAGTAGCGGAATCGACCCTTATTCGTCCCATTTAGCATGCATTGTAAGGAGACGGAGATTTTAGAGCAGGAGTCGTACTTAGGAGTGTGTGAAGGAAGGTCACATGAAGCTGCCAAAGACGAGATGAAGGCTAATGTCAGTGGAAATCACTCGATCGAGATACTTTGGAGGTCGATCGAGTGTGTTGGCAGGGATTAGAGGTCGATCGAGTTGTTCTAAGCACTCGATCGAAATGTGCTTTATTGGAGTTACTCGATCGAGAGCCTGAAGTGCTCGATCGAGTAGAATTGCTGGAGAAGACCTCGATCGAGTAGTCTGAAAGTACTCGATCGAGGGGTTTCCTAGTTTACACGGGTTAACTTAATCCGTGATTGGTTTATTTTGTTAGTTTTACACTTCCCTATATAAGGGAGTCGTAATTAGGTTAATAGATACAGCTTTTTATCCCTCTTTACTTCTCTTAATCTCTGAACTACATAATTTACTTCTTAATCTCTTAACTTTGCTCTTGCACTTTTGGGGATTGTTCTCTACGCCGGATTTATTTGATTGTAATCTCTCTTTTCTCTTTAATCTTAAGACTTCATTTTTTTTAGGTGGAATGTGAATATATATTAATAGATAGAAAGAGTACAAAGTTACATTACATGGCTTACGATACAATTGAGACCACCTACAACATCAACAATCAATCAAACACATGACACCTCCTAGAACATGAAATTCTGATGAAACCTAGTTGGCCAACTCCTGGAAAGATAACGTTGCTTGACTGATGTGACCATAATTTAAGCACATTTAGTCCCCGAATTAGCCTTGTTCCCATGCTTTTTAGTGTATATTTGGGTCATTTATTGTCTTTAGTCCTTTGTTTTGCATATTCTTTGAGGTTTTGTGTCCTTGGTAGGAAAGGAGTGCAAACCTTGCGTTTTCATGGCAAAATAGAGCTAAATTGATTGAATTCAATGACCAAGCATCAAAGAGAAGACAAGATTAGAAGGCCTTTGTACATACTATAGTAGATGGGCAATGATGAGAAAAGATCCTTGCATCCCCAAGGAAATCCTCAAGGATTCTATGAAGAAAAAGGAAGAAAAGAAGAAAGAAAGAAGCTGTAAGACAATCCGAGCGGATTGCCCACAATCCGCCCGTCCAAGAGGAGCAATCCGAGCGTCTTCCCCAGCTGGACGCCCGTCCAGAACCCCAACAATCCGCCCGTCCACCACCACAATCCGCTCGTCTAGAACCTCCCCAATCCGCCCGTCCCGTGCCCTGGACGCTCGGATTGTGAGTCAGCCACTTCGTCTTCTACAAGCTTCATGGAAGGATGCGCATATTTTTCTAACACCGGCGAAAAGGAGACCGGAGTCTCCCTAGAGACCGGCGATTCCTCAAGGACTTAATCATCATTTAAGCCCCTAGTTAACCCTAATTTATGTACCTGATCCCCACTATAAATACCCCATTAGTCTAATTAGATTAGCATGTTCTTCTTAGCAATCTTTAGTGTAGTTAATATCAATTAAATCTCTCTTTAATCTTGTAATCAACATTTAATCAAGTCTTAATACAAATTTCATTTTCTTAATCTCTCTTTTGTTCATCCTTTATTTTGGGTAATTGAAGATTATTTGGGTTATTATTGGGAGATTGACAACCTTCCAATCAAGCATCAAGTACTTCTATTATTCTATGCTTTATTATTGGAATCATTAGTAGGTATAATTCTCTTAATCCATTTTTAATTATTGTTAATGATTTTCATTTATTCATCATGTTTTACTTTGTTGGTATGATTGACAACCTTGCTAGCATGTTCAACATGATAATGAGTGAGTAGTTTCCTTAGCTAGGGTTAATGGGTAATTAGGGGAAACCAACATGGAGAATGATTCATGCTTATTTTAATATGTTTTCATAGTTTATTTGCTTGCTTGTTGTGATCTCAACTTATGCACATGTTATGTTTGATGAAATGCGAGCCTATGAATCCTTGCATTTTTTACCCATCACCTATCTTTTCAATGAGACTTGTTAGACATAAACCAACTCGAGTCTCATTAAACCATGCATATAGTTGAGTAGGGAAGATTAAGTCGACTTGTAGGTGTTGTTCAATCTAATCGATTCGGCTCCGGGACCCAAACTTTCTTTGGATTGTAAGATATAAACCAACTCGATCCATCACAACAATAATTGCTTGCTTATAATTAGAGAATATATTTGTATGATCAATTCCCATGAATCCCCTATGTTCCCATGACACCCTAGTGCCTTTTATCAATTGTTTACATCCCTTTTTAATCATCTTGCTTGTTTACTTTTGTTGCTTTTTATTTTAGTGATCTTCTACTTCAAACCCCAAATTGTGACACCCCTAGACACCGCTAGTTGCAATTGAAAATCTCATCTCAATTCCCGTCCCTTGGGATCCGACCTTTACTTGCCTCTTTACTAATTGTAGAGTTGTTTGTAGAGTTATAAATTGTGTTTTGGTCTAGGTGCTCCTAACGACAAGTACCGAAAACTAAACCTCCTAAGGGGACACAACCAAAAATGGCGCCGTTGCCGGGGACGGTGTTAACATGATTTAGATTTTCTTAAATTGTCATTAGTTGTGTCTTTCTTTGCCTTGGGGAAGTAAAACTCCTCAAGGTTTGTTCTAATTATTTTCGAGTTGTTTGATATTTTGCATGTCTAGAAGATCACAAGGTAACTTGTTACCCTTTGATCACGAAATTGAAAGGACTTTGACAAACAATAGAAGACTTGCTAGAAGAACTTTGAGAGGTATTGGTGAGGTTGTAGATATTCAACCAAACACTATTGAGTTCATCAACCCTTTTGCAAGAGAAGGTGAGGAGAACTCAACACAAAATCCAACACAAACTCAACCCACAATGCCTAAATTTTCATCACATTCCGTACCCACCAAGGAGAACCTACCCAATGGTACTCCCACACCACAACATTTAACCGGAAATTTTATTCCCAAATCCGCATTTATCCAATTAGTCGAAAGAAGCCAATTTGGGGGGATGCCTAGTGAATACCTTCATTCTCATATGGAGACTTTTTGTGACAATTGTGATGCGATTCTCAAACCGGTGTAACTCAAGACCAAATTCGATGGGTCTTATTTCCTTTTTCTCTAATTGGCACCGCGAAACAATGGTTGAAAGGCCTTGATAAGGCTACACTCGGAATTTATTCTTGGAAGAAGTTGGCTCTAGCTTTCTATAAAAAGTTCTATCCACCGGAAAAGACTAACATGCTAAGAGCTCAAATTACGGGCTTTAAGCAAAGAGATGAAGAATCCTTGTATGAAGCTTGGGAGCGATTCAAGGGAATTTGTCGCTCATGTCCTCACCATGGGCTTAACGAGTGGTTCTTGGTACAACAATTTTGGAATGGTCTGTATGAAGACTCAAGAAACATTCTCAACATGGGATCAAATGGAATGTTCACCGAAGTTGACGACAATCAAACTTGGAACAAGATTGAGGAAATGGCGGTCCATAACTCACAATATAGTAGACCTCGCAAGGCTACTAGAGGAGGAAAGCATGAAGTGGACTCCATTGCTCAATTGGTTGCTCAACTTAGTGCTCACATTGATACCATCAACTTGAAGTTTGAAAAAGCTATGGCTAGACTTGAAGAAGCCTCAAAATCACCAAAGCATCATGTTAATGCCATGACGGCATCTTCATCAATCCCAAGTGGGATATGTGAGAATTGTGGAACTTTGGGACATGACCAAAGTGCATGTAGGGGAACAAATGAACAAGTGAATGCTTTTCAAGCATACAAGAGTGGTACCCCTTATTCCAATTATTACAATGAAAACACCAAATTCCACCCAAATCTCTCATACAAAAGCCAAAATGTTCAAAACCCTCAACCAACATACACCCCGCCTCCCATGAGAAACCAAAATCAAAGACCCTTTTACAACCAAAACCAAGGTTACCAAAATCAAACTCCATACAATCAATAAAATGACCAACGTTTTGATGTTCAAAAAGCGGTCCTCCAAATGCAAAAAAATCAACAAGAGTTTTTCACTCAAATGCAAAAAGATAGTCTAGTAAAGGAAATCACCATCAACAACATCCTAGCTCACACCAAAATGTTGGAAACCCAATTGACTCAACTAGCATCTTCAAGCTCACAAAGACAAAAGGGGCAATTACCACCTCAAAGTAATCCCTCAAGACATGAAACGGTTAGTACCATTCACTTGAGAAGTGGTACGAGGTATGAAGCACCAAAGAAGCAAGTTGCGGATGAAGTTGTGGAAGCTAGTGACAAAGAAGAAGTTGTGCAAAACTCCAAGGATGGAGAACCATAAAAAGGGGAATTTTCAAAGAAAAGTGAAGACAAGGCCAAGGAGAAGGAGCCCATTGTGATTAGACTTCCTTTTCCAAGTCATCAAGCCAAGACCAAATTTGATGACCAACTTGGAAAATTTATGGAGATTGTGAAGAATTTGGATATCTCGATTCCTTTCACGGAATTAATCAATCACATGCCGGCCTATGCAAAATACATGAAAGACATCCTTACAAAAAAGTCGATCCGGAAGCTTGAGACCATCGCCTTCACTAAGGTGAGTAGTGCAATCCTTCAAGGGAGTTCACCTCCAAAACTTAAAGATTCGGGAAGCTTCTCAATACCGTGTACCATTGGCGACACCACGATCAACAAAGCCTTATGTGATCTAGGGGCTAGTGTGAGTGTTATGCCATACTCGGTAAGTAAAAGGTTAGGGATGGGAGAGCTTAAATGCACCAATATCACACTCCAAATGGCCGATAGATCGACGAAGACACCACTAGGGATATGGGAAGATGTTCCCGTAAGAGTTGGGAAATTTTTCATCCCGGTGGACTTTGTCATTGTTGACATGGAAGAAGACTCCAATATTCCAATCATTCTAGGAAGACCTTTCTTGCACACCGCGGGTGCGGTGATAGATGTGAAGCATGGAGAGCTCACTCTAGAAGTGGGAGATGAGAGCATAACTTTCAATCTTGACAATACCATGAGAGCTCCCCGTTTGCATGAACCATGTTTTATGGTTGATCATTATAGCCGGAAGGATGATAGGAAGAAGTCGGAATTCCAATGGAAGAAGAAAGTTGATGATGCTCCATTCAAAGAGCAAGTGAATTGTAACAAAGAGAGCTTGAAAAGCTCACCAAAGTCAAGCAATGAAGAGGATGGCCTCAGTGTCCAAGACAAGAAAGTGGGAGAGTTGTCTCTATCAACTCAAGAGATCTTTAGTGACCAAGTAGACGAAGTTTGTGGTCTTTGGGACGATGAGTTTGAGGGGATTTTCAATCCCTATATTGGTAATGCTATCGATCAAGACCAACATGAAGGACAACAAGTGCAAAGATCTATTGAGGATCTTTATCATGACAATGAACAAGCTTTTGACTACTTTTTCAAGGTGTTGAGTAACATCAACAACACCTTGGACATTCACCCATGACATCTCACTAAGGATGAAAGTTTGGTGGAGTCCTCTCCAAACCACCATTTGTAAATATTTCTAACTCCCTAACTTGCATTTTAATTCTTACATTGCATTTTTTTTGTCATTTTCGGATTTTTATGCCTTGATCAAGATATTTATCATTTTTGAGAGAAGTGAGGGAGGGACTAATGATTTTATTGATGTGTAGTGCTTTAACTTAGTGTGGGGATAGCAATTGCCTAGGCTATTCATGCCTTTGTAGTGCCCCTACAATGAAGAACACAGGATTTGAAGAATGAAAAATGACACGGGATATGCAAGTGCACGGATGGAACTGAATCCGGGTAGACCAGGTAGAATCCGAGCGTCCTGAAGGGGAATCCGTTCGTCTTATGGGAATCAGGGCGTCTGTTGCAAAATCCGTCCGTCCAAATGAGCTGCAAAATTGAAAATTTGGGACTGTAAGAGAATTCGAGCGTCCCAGCAGAGAAGACGCTCGTCTGAAAGAATCCGCTCGTATTTGCAGAAAGACGCCCGTCTTTTTGCCAGTGCAGAATAAGAAAACTCGCTGTAACAAAATCCGCTCGTCTTTAAAGGAATCCGCTCGTCCTGGAACTGAAGAATCCGCTCGTCCTCGCTGAAAGACGCTCGTCTTTAGGCGAGAATTCCTGAACCCAGACTGAGCAGAATCCGAGCGTCCCGAAGTGAATCCGCTCGTCTTCCCCTTGCAGTTTCAAAATTTAGGGTGTTTTTAAATACCCCTTCACACATTCATTCATTCATTCATACATTCAAAACACTACCCAATAACCCCAAAACCCTCATTCTCTCCACCACCAAAAACAAGATTTCCTCAACCAAATTCAATAAAATCACATTCAAACTTCCTTACAACAACAATGAATCACTCCTTTTACAACAATAATCAATCCAAGTACCAAAATCTTCAACCTTTGAGTCGATTTTTGAAATACAAAGGCAAATCCTTTCATCTTAAAATTGATTTGGGTATAATTGGAAATTGAAGATTTTCAATCTTTTCTTGGTATAATCATCAATGGCAAGAACAAAAGGGTCAACAAAGGCACTTAAGGCAAAGGCACTCTAAAAAAGGCAACAATGCCTTCAAGCAAAGATAGTTTCAATGGCTATGGTGGTTGCTAGTGCAAACTTGGAAGTTCAACAACAACAAAATCCTCCCTTGGAAGCAACAACATCAACAACTCCGGAAATTGCTCAATTATCAAACTATCCGGAGGTAATTTTCATTTCTAACTCCCATAGGGATACATTTGCCAAGTATGCTAAGAAAGCCATTCCACCCACCAAATTCATATGTGAAGATGCCTTGAACAAATTGGGTGTCCTTGAACAAACAAAAGCCTTCTTTGAAGCCATGGGGTTGGGAAAATTGTTCACTACAAGAGAATTGACATACCTCTCCCTTACCTTGGAATTCTTAAGTTCATTGAAAGTGACCAAGGTAGAGACTAGAACATACATCGAGTTTCGCCTTGCCAATGTGAATAGGCGCATCACCTTTGATGTTTTGAGTAAAGCATTAGGTCTTAGTGATACACCTTATTACTATAAGATGCCCGAAAAATATGACCCCGCTCCTCTTTGGGAGGCGATTTCCGGGAAGAAATTTGAGAACTTTCATGCTTGTCGCGCTCTATTAGTCCACCATCCGGGCATTAGAGTGTGGCACAAGGTCACTGGGAATACTATCATTGCAAGAAAAGACACTAACCACTTTACCAAGCTCGATTGTGTTCTACTTGAGTCGGCCTTAAATGTCGGAAGAGAATTCACCAAGCCTTACAATGCTCTAAGGCTTTTGGTGGAAAGATGGCTCAATGTTGATTGTGGAAAGGAAGGCACCGCTTTTATCGTAAATGGAGGTCTAGTTACTCTTTTGGCCAAGTACTTTGATCCAAATTTCAACAAGGATAACAAGTATGTGGCGTGCAAAGGGGGTCATCTCATTGACATGGATGCCATGATTAAGAAGTACAAGTGGGTCAAGCATAATCCTCTTGACACCAAATATGGGTGGCTCAGCAATGATGCTAGATCTTTTACTTTGCCTTCCAAGATATGCCGTTTGAGTGTCCATCGAACAAACTACCTTCTTCCACTCTCAAAGGAAGCCGAATACATCATCCGTCAACAAAGGGGTGAAATTGAAAAGCCCTCCTCCTCCATTGTCACACCACCCTATCCATTCAAATATCAAGAGATCAAACCCGAAGGTGTTGAAGTGGGCAATGACTACATGACTCTACTTATGCAAGAGATGCACAAACAAGCTTATAAGGATCGGAAAGATGCATACTTGGCCCAATATCCACCCCTCCTTCATTTAGCTAGGCAAGGACTACTTGATCCTTCATGTCCTTTGCCTAGTTGGGCGGATAAGGAAGTTTTCTTTCCAAGTGCATCTAGGGGTAAAAGACCGGGTGACGATGATGTTGTTGATGATGAGGGCATTTTTGAAGAGGTAAATGAAGGAGAAGAGGCTAATGAAGATGATGAAGGAAGTGATGAAGAAAGTGAGCAAGGAAGTGAAGAGGGGAGTGGAGATGAGTCCACTTCTATGGAGGAAAATGATGACAATGATGATATGGTAGAAGACTAGCAAGCTTTGGAGGCTCCTACCCTCTTGAGGTTTATCTACTTCTTTCTTTGTTTTATTTATTTTATCTTGATCATGGTTGGAGAGTCCTAGCTACATGAGGACTAACACCTCGGCCCCATTGAGGTGTTCTTTTATTGTTCCCATTGAAAAATCCAAAATGACAATTAGTTTCATGCATTGCATCTTGTGTGCATGAACTACCCCCAAATTTAAGACATTAGAAATAATGTCTATTTTGGTTTGGGGAAGTACATGCATACGCAACGGGAGGTAATCTAAATTACGCTCTCCGTCATAAACAAAAACCCATTCATCATGTAGTGTAGATTAGTATAGCTTGCATTTAGTATATAATTCATGCATCATACTTGCATAATTTCCTACCATATTGGCCATTGAGGACAATGCCCATATTAGTGTGGGGATGGGAAATTCTAACTTAACTTTTATTCAAAAAAATCCAAAAAAATCCAAAAACTTCAAAAATCCAAAAAAATTGAAAAATTGAAAAACCAAAAACAAGTTCATTTCCTTTGTAGTGTAGTCATGTATATATTGTTATATATATTGTGTTTGTTCTATCCTTGTTCACATTGATCGACTACGCCACATCCGAGACATGAGGATATTGAAGACCGCATGGTATGATCTTTCCAATCTCCTTTTTCCTCTTTATGTTAATGATTATGTGGCTTTATTTTGATTGATGCGGTATAAACAATGTGAATTTAGGACTTGCATTTAGTTTATATGTCATATTAGTTGGTAAAATCATATGCATTAGGATGTATATATGCTAGTTGCATCATGGCATGTAGTTTGCATGTTACAAAAATTTTGCGAAACCGTCTACTTGGGAAACTTGACAATGCAAGTGTATATAGGCCCTAGTAGATGCTTTTTCTTCTTAAGACTTTGCTTGTTAGAATACTTGTAAAAGACCCTAGGATGTGTCATGCTAGTATCCTTTGACCCATGGATTAAGGCCTAGTCAAGAGTACCTTGTGGTCTGATAACTCCTTGGCTACCGTTTATTCCAAGGTGACCCTTGAAACCATGCATCTATCATCCATGTTCTACCACATTTTTGTCATCAAAGTAAATGGGCACAAAAAGAAATTGATTTGAGTTCAAGAAATGAAATGAAAAGTGAAAGAAAGTTTGCAAAAATGCATCAAATGAAAAGAGGAGAAAAAAATAGAACTCCTAAAAGCTTCAAATATAAGGCACCCTCACTACATATGGGGTGCCTTTGAAAATGTTCAAAAACAAATGCAAAAAGTGTCAAGTGTTGAAAAGCCAAAAATCAAAAGAAATGGTAAAGAAAGTGTTCTCAAATGTTATATGCCACAAGAAATTAGGGGGAAACAACAACAAAGCAAACTCCCAAAATGAAACTCAAATTCTATCGATCCCTTTATCCATCGTATCCATTTTTGTGCATGGTAGAGAGGGGACGAACCTTCTTCTTGTCTAGGCAAGAGGGGGAATTCCGCGATCCTCCAGTAATTCTAACACCATAGGGAGTCTACTCTTGACAAAAGCATTTAACGATTGAGGACAAACGTAACCTAGCTTGACACAACTTGGAGGTGATTTATTGGTATCCTTCTAGGCTTAGTAGTTTGAAGAAATTGCATCCATGAAGGAGTGTGTACCCTTGAATTGCTTCCCTTGTAGATAATTTCTGCCACTTAGATGAGGAAAGTGGCTATTCTTTTCTAGATGCATCCATTACTTGATTTTATGTGCTTTAATGCTTGGATGTGTCGCCATTTTGGCAAGACCTACCTTGCCTTGCAAGAAGGCATCCTACCTCATGGTTGTCTTGTTGTGAGTTGAAGGGGCGGAGTGAGACCCGTTAATTGTCTCATATCGGCTATGTTATTAGGTTAGTTTAAATAACGGTCCTAGTCTTTGTCACCTCTTTACTCGGGACGAGCAAAGGTTCGGTTTGGGGATATTTGATGTGACCATAATTTAAGCACATTTAGTCCCCGAATTAGCCTTGTTCCCATGCTTTTTAGTGCATATTTGGGTCATTTATTGTCTTTAGTCCTTTGTTTTGCATATTCTTTGAGGTTTTGCATCCTTGGTAGGAAAGGAGGCAAACCTTGCATTTTCATGGCAAAATAGAGCTAAATTGATTGAATTCAATGACCAAGCATCCAAAGAGAAGACAAGATTAGAAGGCCTTTGTACATACTATAGTAGATGGGCAATGATGAGAAAAGATCCTTGCATCCCCAAGGAAATCCTCAAGGATTCTATGAAGAAAAAGGAAGAAAAGAAGAAGCTGTAAGACAATTCGAGCGGATTGCCAACAATCCGCCCGTCCAAGAGGAGCAATCCGAGCGTCTTCCCCAGCTGGACGCCCGTCCAGAACCCCAACAATCCGCCCGTCCACCACCACAATCCGCTCGTCCAGAACCTCCCCAATCCGCCCGTCCCGTGCCCTGGACGCTCGGATTGTGTGTCAGCTATTTCGTCTTCTACATGATTCAAGGAAGGATGCGCATATTTTTCCAATGAGCGGCGAAAAGGAGACCGGAGTCTCTCTGGAGACCGGCGATTCCTCAAGGACTTAATCGTCATTTAAGCCCTTAGTTAAACCTAATTTATGTACCTAATCCCCACTATAAATACCCCATTAGTCTAATTAGATTAGCATGTTCTTCTTAGCAATCTTTAGTGTAGTTAATATCAATCAAATCTCTCTTTAATCTTGTAATCAACATTTAATCAAGTCTTAATACAAATTTCATTTCCTTAATCTCTCTTTTGTTCATCCTTTATTTTGGGTAATTGAAGATTATTTGGGTTATTATTGGCAGATTGACAACCTTCCAATCAAGCATCAAGTACTTCAATTATTCTTTGCTTTATTATTGGAATCATTAGTAGGTATAATTCTCTTAATCCCTTTTTACTTATTATTAATCATTTTCAATTATTCATCATGTTTATTTTACTTTGCTGGTATGATTGACAACTTTGCTAGCATGTTCAACATGATAATGAGTGAGTAGTTTCCTTAGCTAGGGTTAATGGATAATTAGGGGAAACCAACATGGGGAATGATTCATGCTTAATTTAATATGTTTTCATAGTTTATTTGCTTGCTTGTTGTGATCTCAACTTATGCACATGTTATGTTTGATAAAATGCGAGCCTATGAATCCTTGCATTTTTTACGCATCACCTATCTTTTCAATGAGACTTGTAAGACATAAACCAACTCGAGTCTCATTAGACCATGCATATAGTTGAGTAGGGAAGATTAAGTCGACTTGTAGGTGTTGTACAATCTAATCGATTCGGCTCCGGAACCCAAACTTTCCTAGGATTGTAAGATATAAACCAACTCGATCCATCACAACAATAATTGCTTGCTTATAATTTGAGAATATGTTTGTATGATCAATTCACATGAATCCCCTATGACCCCATAACACCCTAGTGCCTTTTATCAATTGTTTACATCCCTTTTTAATCATCTTGCTTGTTTACTTTTGTTGCTTTTTAGTTTAGTGATATTCTACTTCAAACCCCAAATTGTGACACCCCTAGACACCGCTAGTTGCAATTGAAAATCTCATCTCAATTCCCGTCCCTTGGGATCCGACCTTTACTTGCCTCTTTACTAATTGTAGAGTTGTTTTTAGAGTTATAAATTGTGTTTTGGTCTAGGTGCTCCTAACGACAAGTACCGAAAACTAAACCTCCTAAGGGGACACGACCATTGACACAATGTTGAACCTCCTGTACAACAGCTCTGGGAGTTTTCACCCATTGTTTAAGATGACATAGGTTTCTGCACTGCCATATAGAATACATGGTAGCAGCCACAACAGCAAAAACAACATGTTTCTTCAATAAGGATCTACATCTCCAATGTACACACCAGTTTATGATGTCCTGCCCAGGTAAGGGAATAAGAAGCCAATCCTTCAACAGCTACCAGCAAGCAGTACTAAATTGACATTGATAGAATAGATGTAAATGAGTCTCATCTTCTATCATGCATAACTCACATAGCCCATCATTGACAACCCCGAAAGCCTGGAGTCTGTCTTTGGTAATCAGTCTTTGCCTAACACACAGCCATGCAATAAAAGAATGCATAGGCAAATTAAACTTGTTCCAAACCAGAGGATACCAGTCAACTTTAGCTAGAGATCCTTGAAGCCATTGGTACCCAGCCTTGATGGTGTACACACTAGAACCAGTAGACCAGCAGTTGTTCACATACCCAACTTTTAGTAGATTTTTAACTTTACAAATCATCCCTCACGTCCAGCTAGTATTTTGACTAGGCTCATAATGCTTCCAATCCACACCTTTCATATAAATGTGATCAACCCATTGTATCCAAAGGTGGTCACTTTTACAAGCTAACCACCAAGTATATTTCCCTATCATAGCTAGGTTCCACTGCCTACTATTAAGCACCCCAAGGCCACCATGCTTCTTGTCAGTACACACTGACTCCCAGGACACAGCAGGAGTTCTGCCATACTGAGCAGAAGCAGACCATAAGAAATTTCTAAAAATGGTAGTGATTCTGTCAATAACTGTTACAGGAATTAAAAAAATTCTGGACCAGTACACATGAAGTTGAGACAGCACACTCTGCAAAAAAACCAATCTGCCAGTGTAACTCAACTTCATAGCCCCCCAACCACGAATTTTAGCAACCACCTTTTCAACAAGTCTAGTGCAATCTCCAATAGCCATACACTTATATGAGATAGGAATCCCTAGGTATCTAAACGGAAAATGTCCCAGCTTGAACCCAGAAATCCTTAGCACATAATCAATCTCAGCTTGACAAACTCCATTGAAATAAATATTGGACTTTTCACAGTTCATTTCTAAACCAGAAACACTAGAGAAGGTAATAAATGCTTTCAATAACACTTTAATACTCTCTATCCCCTCTACAGAACAAGAGTAAGTCATCAGCAAAACATAAATGGCTGAGCTTCATAGGTCTGCAGAGAGGGTGATAATTGAAGTCCATCTTATCAGTCACCACAGCAAGGATCCTACTCAGATATTCCATACAAATAGTAAAAAGCAAAGGGGACATGGGGTCACCTTGTCTAATACCCCTCCTCCCCTGGAAGTACCCAAAACTAGAGCCATTAAGAGAAATAGTAAACCAGGGAGAGGACACACAAACCATAATCCATCTGATCATCTGTGAAGGGAACTTAAGGGCTAGCAACATCTGTTCAATAAACTTCCATTCAATAGAGTCATAGGCTTTATTGAGGTCTATTTTCATTACACATCTAGGGGAGCAAGTTTTCCTATTGTATAATCTTACTAAGTCCTGACAAATCAAAATATTATCCACAATCTCCCTCCCCTTGATAAAAGCACTTTGGTTTGGACTAATAATCTCAGGGAGCACCTTAGCAATCCTGTTGCAAATCACCTTAGAGATAGTCTTGTAAATGACATTGCAACAGGCAATGGGCCTAAAGTCAGCAACACTAATAGGTCTCTCTTTCTTAGGTATGAGAGTCAAAGTGGTGGAGTTTATTTGTTTCAGAAGCTTACCAGTATCAAAAAATTCCTTCACAGCTTGAACAATGTCAGTACCCACAATATTATAAGCATCCTTGAAAAATTGCCAGGAATAGCCATCAGGTCCTGGAGCCTTGTTAGCAGGAATGGAAAAAAGGGCTTCCTTAATTTCCTCTGCAGTCACAGGTCTGATCAGATCATTAGAGTGAGCCAAACTAACCACCTTACCATGCCTGACATTAGGGAAGTGAACACCCCCCACAGGTTTACTAGACCCTAGTTGTAACGCCCCGTAAATTTCGGACCGTTAATATATTTCGAAAATAATTAATTAATCAAGTAAAATTTGACAATAATGTATTTAAAGTAAAAATAATTCAAAGAAATATAATTTTATTATATTTTGAAGAAAATTATTTATTTTGATAGTTTTGAAATGTTTAAAAATAGTTTAAACCGTGTAAAATCTTTTATTTCGAAATAAGGGCGTATCGGAGGGAAAATGACAATTCGTTTGAACGTTGGGTAAACGAAATTGGAAATGGGTCGTATGAATACTCAATTTTATTGTAATCTCGTGTTTAAGAACTTTGGTCTTGACGGAATTTGCATTTGACTTACGGATTTAATTATTATCGAAACGAGTCAAAACCGACTCGAAAAATCCCGACTCAAACCCGAATCCCGTCCTTTCTTTTCCTCTTACACGGCTCCCCTCCCCCTTTACCTTTCTTTTTCTGTTTTTTTTTGTTATTGAGTTCATCATCATCATCATCATCTCATCCAAAGAAAACACCATTTTCACAATTTCAAGCTCATTTTCGTCACAATTTCTTCGTTACTAGTCCGTTTTTCGCATAATTTACCTTTCCGGAATCCTCTCGTCGCGATCTACAACTTGGTATAATTTAATTTCAGTTTTCATTAAGTTGTTTTAAGACCAAAATTCGGTAATTTCGGTTTTTATGCTTAATTAGTGTGTTTTTATTGTTTAATTAGGTGAAGGATTGGAAGACGAGTTCGGGGACTCGTATATTGTAGAGGATAGCGGCTAGTTGTGGTTAGGGTTTCGGTTTTGAGGTGCTAATTGCTCTTTTTTCTAGCTTAAGGTAACATATTTCGAGTTACTCGACGAAAGATCGTCACATGTTTTTGATTTTTGTATGTTTGGTGATTTTTACTTGAGTAGTAGTTTTCACATGATAAATTTGTTGTATGCATGTTTAATTTGTGCCTTTTGTTAGTTTAAATTATTAAAGTTGAATTGGGGACGATTAATTAATTTTCAGACGGTCTCTTACTAAACAAAAATGGAAAAATAAGGTGGTATAGGGGACGGGCAAAGGCCCGTGGGCAGCCCACTACTAGCCCACGGCTGCCCGGGTTGGTCCGTGCTTGTTTTGCGATTTTTCGTACAATATTGGTCATTTCGGGTTAATTAAGGTTAGAATAGTATAAGTAACAAATGGGTAGTATTTTGATAGTAACAAAAATTATGTTATTGGTAAAATTGTGCTTATATTAATAGTTATCACATGTTAGGGTAGTTTACAAAAGGAAATTGTAATTAATAGGCTCAAAATGAATTTTATAGCTATAATTGTAATGTTTTGTTGATTGTGCCAAAAACCGAGCCTTAGTCCCTTTGATGATGCGATGTCGCTTAATTGAGTGATTGGTCACCAATTTGACCCGCACTGTCGCAGGGTCAGGGGTTGCGGGTAAAAATTCGGTTGAATGATTTAGATAATCGGTCTTTTTCTTGTTTTAGGCCATTTATCAAGCTTTTGTTCACATGTATAGCTTATTGAATTTAATAGTGACTTGTATTGTAGAAATGGCCCTAGTTTCCCCTGAAGCCTTTAATATGGTTACTATTGTTAGAATTAGAAATTAGTATTGAATACTTACTGAGGATTCTGTTGGGATTGTATGCTGTAAATAGACATTATAAGCCTTTCACATGATAGAATGCTAGAATTTATATTGACAAGTAGGACTTTTTGCCCTCTTAAGGTTAAGTGGGTGTCTTACTTGACTTGTGTGGTGAGTCATGTGTGGTGTGGGCTAAAATATTCAAGCTGGGACTAGCTGGGACTAGGTCCTAGGTGAGTATTTCGGCCTCCATCATAGATAGGTCTTTATAGTCTTTGACGAGTATATGTTCACTGCTTGATAACCTTTGTGTTCCTGACTAGTGGATGTTTATCCAAGTTGGGGCATGCCCTCAGGTACTTATTTTGATAGTATGGGGTCAGCTTAAGTACTAGCCAACCCTTCGGTGGTGTCCTTAGGGTACTCACTTCACTTTGTTTTAAAAAAAGTTGTGGGTCTTGGGTGCGGTGGTGTGTATCCGCATGTCTAGGTCTGCGCAGATTTTAGGCTAGGGTTGTGTTGTCTCTTGGCCATGTTTTCTTAATAGTAACCGCTGAGCCAAGATACCGGTTCGATTACCTTCCCTACCTCGTGGTATAGACTCGAGTTACAAAGTGACTATTGACCGTGCTAAGAACTTATGCCTGTCTTTGATATATTGCCCTTTCTTGTATGGTGATTTTATGAACTGTAATAGGTGAGATGTAAGCCGGTTACAGTTGATAAAGTTTGGATTACTATTTGTTATCTGATTCACATGATAGTTTAGTTTGGTCAGTTTAGGGGTCATTTGTTAGAATACATGAGAAGTATATGGTTTATCAAATTGTTTACATGTTACATTACATGTTACATTAATTTTGACGATTCGTGGCTGGGAGGACTCGAAGTTACTCCCCACTGAATTGTGGCTTTCGTGTTTGTATAAAATGCGATTGACAGGTTGTTGATGCTTTGTTGGGGGTCACAGACGAGCTAGTGAGCAAGGAACCTTGGACCTAGTTTTGGCTATTCTATTAGTAAACCTTTTATACTTTTGGTTTGTATATAATTTGAAGGGACATATGTCTCCCTTTCTATTTTTGGTTTGTATCCTTATATTTCCGCGTCTTTAATTATATATGTAAGTTAGTCTATCAGCTGTTGCAGGGTTATGACACTCTTCTTGAGTTGGAATGGTTGTGAATGGTTTAGGAAGAAAATTTTTGAAATTGCAGGTTTTTGACTAGTTGAACCATTTACAAACATATCCTACCAGTTTTTCCGTAGAAATTACGCATTTAAGTAATTAAATAACGCTATTTTTTTAAGGGTGTCACACTAGTAGCTGGATATAGTACTCCTGGAAGGCCATTTCATCACTATCAAGGGTGGTATGAGTGATCCCATTAAGATCCTGAATGCATAAGACTCTATTTTGGAGTCGTCTAGCTTTAATGACACTACAAAAGAACTGGGAGTTGTCATCACCATCACTCATCCAGTGAACCTTAGCTTTCTGACTAAGGAAGCTTTTCCAGGCTGCATCCAGGTCCCTGTAAGCAATAGCAGCCTCTTTTATACCTGCCTGCAGAACAACATCAGTGGGAGACTGGTGAAGTTGTTTCTGTAACTCATACAACTAGAGTAAAGCCACCTTAGCAGAAGTTTCAACATTTGAAAAACTAAACATGTTCAAATCTTTCAGGGGTTTCTTCAAGGCTTTATGTTTCTTAGCAATCTGAAACATAGTAAAGCCCTCAACCTTTGTATCCCAAATATCGTTAACAATAGTCAGGAAATTAGCATCTTGCCCCCACATGTTGAAAAATTTAAAGCTTCCTTTCCTTTTAATACTAGTTGGCCAAAGAGTAGCTGTACATGGGCAGTGATCATAGAGCCCTTCAGGATGGAAAGTAATGTCAGCATCAGGAAACTGAGCCAACCAGTCATCATTGATCAAAACTCTATCAATCCTACTAAAAACCATGTCACCAGCATCATGCTTATTATTCCAGGTGAAAAGGGCCCCCTGGGCAGGAGCATCCATTAACCCACAATTTGCAACACAATTCTGGAACCCCCTTAGCTCAGCACTTGTAATTTCAGACCCAATCCTATCATCCATAGCCAAAACATTGTTGAAATCTGCCATGACCATCCATGGTCCAGCAACCACAACATCTATAAGATTAAGAGACTCCCAAAGAGGAACTCTGTCAGCAACCCTATTGAAGCCATAAACAACAGACAACCACCATTGTACACCGGTAGGCAAGAAAGTAACCCTAGAATGCATAACTTGAGCATGACTGCTAACAAGCTCAACTTTATAATTCATAGGGTCCCAAATAAGCCAAATCCTTCCCCCTTCATGATCATCAACGTTGTTAACCATGGACCAATTCATCCCTAAGCCAGAATGCACTTTATTTATGGAATGTCTTCTAACTCTAGTTTCTAGAATACCAAATAATCCAACATTATTCAATTGCAAAAATCTTCTAACATCAGATTGCTTATTCCCACTATTAAACTCCCTTACATTACAAAATCCAATGCTACCCATTTTCAATTGTTATAGCAATCCCTTCCTTCTCAAGCTCACAAACCTCTCTTATCTGAATAGAACGTTCAACCACTTCCAGGAATGTCCTTCTATGACTGCCAAGTCCAATGCCCCCTGCCTTGTCATCTGAGTGATGATACTGGCAGGAGAGAACACTGACTGGAAGGGCATAGGAGTAACAAACACCCCTGATCCAGTACCCCTTTCAGTATTGTTAGGCTTTCCACTTGGCTTGCTAGCTACCATAGCAAGCTGATTCCCAGCCTTGGGAACAGCAGGAGCAGCTGGCTTAGGTACCCACATCTTACGTTTCTGAGGTTGAGCTTTCTGAGTATTCTGTTTCTTCATGTAGTCACGGCCCAGGTGACCCATAGCCTTACACTCAGTACAGATGGTGGGTTTCCACTCATAGTGAACAATTTGCCTATGATAGTTACCCAACTCATCCTGAAACTCCACCACATCTGGTAATTCCTCCCCAACAGTGACCTCACCCATGATACGTGCATACCCAATAAAAGTTTTCAATTGAGTGTTACTGTCACAGCGTATCGGGGTACCCACTAGATTGGCTATCTTCTTAAGAGCATTTCCCCAGAATTTTAATGGAAGTCCATAAAATCTAATCCAAATAGGAACGACATCAATGGCTTCCCTAATCAATTTAGAGGTCGACGCCGTTCCTTGATAACCACAGGTTTGTTATCAAAGAAGATTGAACCCACCTGCAGAACCCTAATCTTAGTTGCTTTATATTTAAAACGAACCACAAAGATGCCATTAGAATGGAAAGCAATGTTTTCAGCCTCAGGCCAAATACGCTTGACAAATCCATCTAACACCTTCCATGGCGGATTCGCACCCAACACATAGCAATAGACCGCCGTCGACCAATAATCCAATTCACTTTTGACATCATATTCAGTAAGTTTCAGGCTACTTACCCTAGATGCAGATGACGAATCGGACCTTGGTGACTTGTCCTTGCTCGTAACTTCCTCCCAGTCTTCCTCAGATTCTTCCTCCAAAATAGACTCCATGACCGCGTTTAGATTATAGGGACTTATAAGAGAATCTGATTCCTGTGTTTGACCCGCGTCATCATCTCTGTCCTGACCAGACAGAGAAATCACACGATATCAAGAACCAGAATTGTTACTACTTGATGTATTATTACTACTATTTTTTTTATTTTTAGTGTTTTTGTTATTATTATTTGCTATTACTCTAATTAATCTACTAGATTTAGGGAAATTTTTCCTTTGTCTAGCCATTGCTAATAAGAATTGATCAACCCTAAATCACTTTCTCTCTCTAATTTCAAAATTGAACTTAAGACTTCATTTATTCATAATTGCTCGTTCTCTTTTTATTATTCTTAATCTTATTTAGTTTATGTTTGATTACAATTCCCTTAATATGTCTTTTATTAGCATCATCATGACTATTGTTATTATTGTTAATTCCAAGAACATGAGTAGCTAATTTCTTTTATGTTAGGACTAGGGGATCCATGGTAGAATTGTGGCGTTGTAGCGAATAAACTAGATAATTTACATGTGAGAATCGGTCCCCATAGCAGTATAACTGTAACACCTATTTAGTTGAGTGCACGCTTCTAAATTACATTAATTTGGTTAACTTTGTCCGTAGATCGGAAGACTGGAATAAACAGACCTGCTATGAACAGTAGACTACTGATAGGACAAGAGTTGGTCGTCACACATCCAATCAAACACATTTATAATACTCAACAAAGAACTAGTTAGCGGTAAGTCGAGGTCGATCCATGGGACGGTGTACTTTGGGTTCTAAGTCTATCTATCTCAATTTATGCTAGTGTCACAATTAATGGGGTTTGTAGTTGTGTCTAGGCTAATGCAAACAATAAGGTAAAACAAGCAATAAAAGGAAAGATGTAAACAATTGATTAAAAGTACTAGGATATCATGGGGTCATAGGGGATTCATGGTGTTGATCATACAAACATGTTCACAAAGTTGCAAGCAATTAATGTTGTGATGGATTGAGTTGGTTTATATCTTACAATCCTAGGGAGGTTTGGGTCCCGGAGCCGAATCGATTAGATTGTACAACACCTACAAGTCGACTTAATCCACCCTACTCAACTATATGCATGGTCTAATGAGACTCGAGTTGGTTTATGTCTTACAAGTCTCATTGAAAAGGTAAGTGATGGTAGTAAATGCAAGGATTCATAGGCCTGGCATTTCATCAAACATAACATGTGCATAAGTTGAGATCACAACAAGCAAGCAAAATAGACTATGAAAGCATATTAATTAAAGCATAAATCATTCCCCATGTTGGTTTCCCCTAATTACCCATTAACCCTAGCTAAGTAACTACTCACTCATGATCAAGTTTAACATGTTAATAAGGTTGTCAATCATACTAACAAAGCCAAACATGATGAACAAGTAAGAAAGATTAACAATAATTAAAACAAGGATTAAGAGAATTATACCTATGGAGATTCCAATAATAATAATGCAAAGAATAATAGAAGAACTTGATGATTGATGGAAGGTTGTCAATCTCCCAATAAACCCAAATGATCTTCTGATTACCCAATAATAAACTTGAATAATAAACTTGAACAATGATTAAGGAAAGATTAATGTATAATTTGTGGAAAGATTAAATGATAATCTATTCTAATCTACTCCTAATCTAATCTAAGAGAACTTGATTTAATCTAGGAAAACTTGATTCTAATCTAATAAAACTTGATGGTTTGATTATTACAAATGGGGTATATATAGTGGGGATTAGGTGTAGGAATTAGGGTTAACTAAGGGCTTAAATGACGATTAAGTCCCTACTTAAGGAAACGCCGGTATTTTTGGAAGGATGGGCATCTTTCTTGAAGTTTGAAGAAACGAATTTGGTCTGCCTTGGAATCTGGGCATCTTTAGCACGGGACGGGCGGATTCGGTTGTTTCTGCCCGGGCGTCTTGGGGAGAAGACGGACGTCTTCTGGGAAGACGGGCGGATTGGTCTCGGGACGCTCCGATTCTGGGCTGTGTATTTATCTTTTCCTTCTGTCTAGCAATCCGAGCGTCTTTAGGGGAAGACGGGCGTCTTGAGGGGAAGACGGGCGTCTTCAGTCTCGGGACGCGCGGATTGGCGAACAGCTTCTTTGTTTGACCTCGGATTGTAAAACGGACGTCATTTTCTCATCCGGACTCCTATTGGAGTGATTCAAAAGCCTAGATCACTTGTTTTTTCGACGTCGTTCCAGCTAGCATATTTTCAGAGCAAAAGGAGCAACCCTTGGTTCGGTTTTCGAGAGATTTCTTCTTGTAATGCCTTCCCTCTCGTCATTCTTACTTTTAACCCTTTGATCCTTCTATATACATTTTATTCCTACATCCTTGGTCATCATTCTTGCCTCCTCTTCATACTAGTCCATGTAATATCATCAATAAGCTTCCAAATATGCACGAAAGACGGGAATTTCTGCCTTATTATCTCCTTTTCTACAAAACATATGAAATGCGGTAGAAAAAGCAAATAGGAAGGTTTTGACAGATAAAATGGCCATAGAATGTTATAATAGTATGCAAAATAGGCTCAATTAGGGGACTAAATGTGCGCAAATAATGTTCACATCAAATATCCCCAAACCGAACCTTTACTCGTCCCGAGTAAAGAGGTGACAAAAACTAGACCTTTATTTAAACTAACCTACTAATATAACCGATATGAGACAATTAGCGGGTCTCACTCCGCCCCTTCAACTCACAACAAGACAACCATGAGGTAGGATGCCTTCTTGCAAGGCAAGGTGGGTCTTGCCAAAATGGCGACACGTCCAAACATTAAGCACACAAAATCAAGTAATGGATGCATCTACAAAAGAATAGCCACTTTCCTCATCTAAGTGGCGGAAATTATCTAAAGGGGAAGCAATTCAAGGGTACACACTCCTTCATAGATGCAATTTCTTCAAACTACTAAGCCTAGAAGGATACCAATAAATCACCTCCAAATTGTGTCAAGCTAGGGTACCTTTTGCCTCAATCGTTAAATGCTTTTGTCAAGAATAGACTCCCTATGGTGTTAGAAACACTGGAGGATCGCGGAATTCCCCCTCTTGCCTAGACAAGAAGAAGGGTCGTCCCCTCTCTACCATGCACAAAAATGGATACGATGGATAAAGGGATCAATAGATATTTGAGTTTCATTTGGGAGTTTGCTTTTGTTGTTCCCCCCCCCCCCCCCCCAATTTCTTGTGGCATATAACATTTGAGAACACTTTCTTTTGCCATTTCTTTTGATTTTTGGCTTTTCAATACTTGACAACTTTCAACTTTTCTTTGCATTTCTTTTTGAACATTTTCAAAGTCACCCCATATGTAGTGAGGGTGCCTTATATTTGAAGCTTTAGGAGTCTATTTTTGCTCCTCTTTTCATTTGATGCATTTTTGCAAACTTTCATTCACTTTTAATTTCATTTCTTTGAACTCAAATCAATTTCTTTTTGTGCCCATTCCCTTTGATGACAAAAATGTGGTAGAACATGGATGATGGATGGATGCATGCATGGTTTCAAGGGTCACCTTGGAATAAACGGTAGCCAAGGAGTTATCACACCACAAGGTACTCTTGACTAGGCCTTAATCCATGGGTCAAAGGATACTAGCATGACACATCCTAGGGTGTTTTACAAGCATTCTAACAAGCAAAGTCTTAAGGAGAAAAAGCATCTACTAGGGCCTATATACACTTGTCAAGCTTCCCAAGTAGACGGTTTCGCAAAATTTTTCTAACATGCAACTACATGCCATGATGCAACTAGCATATAAACATCCTAATGCATATGATTCTACCAACTAATATGACATATAAACTAAATGCAAGTCCTAAGTTCACATTGTTATACCGCATCAATCAAAATAAAGCCACATAGTCATTAACATAAAGAGGAAAATGGAGATTGGAAAGATCATACCATGCGGTCTTCAATATCTTCATGTCTCGGATGTGGCGTAGTCGATCAATGTGAACAAGGATAGAACAAACACAATATATACAAAACAATATATACAAGACTACACTACAAAGGAAATGAACATGTTTTTGATTTTTCAAATTTTTCAATATTTATGGTTTTTGTTTTTATGAAATTTAAAGACATATTTTTGTATTTTTCAAAAAATTTCAATTTTTATCATTTTTGGAATATAAATTCCCATCCCCCACTTTATTTTGGACATTGTCCTCAATATACATGTAGGAGTAGGAATGAAAAAGAAAGTACATTTTTTTTTTGATTTTTGAATAAATGCAATGATATGAATGAATGCATGCTCTAACTAAATGCAATTCTATATGACATATATAACAAATGAATGCAATTTAAACTATACTATATGATGCATGATTTCTAGTAAACTATGGTCACCTATGATCAATCCTCCCCAAACCGATTTAAACACTATTTCTAGTGTAGAAAAGAATAGGATTGGTCATTAGTGATTATGCATGAATTCTAGTCTATATGCAACTATCTATATGAATCATGTGAGGTGTATTATAATGCAAACTATACTATATGAACTAACTAATGTAAATGCAATATGAAATATAATACAAATGCAAGCTTAATGTATATGTAAATAACTAAATGCAAGTGTAAATGTAATGCAAAGTCAAAGGAAAGGATATCTTACAAATGGTGGTTTGAAGGAGGACTCCACCAAACTCATTCATATTCCATTATCCATGGAGCTCAATGCTCTCAATAGTTGATCAAAGGTTTGTGAATGGTCCTCAAGTAAGCATGAATAAGTCTTGAACCATTTCAAAATGGAGTAGGGCCAATCCATGAGGGACCTCCCTTTGAACTCCTTCCCCTTCTCTTTTGCTTTGTGATGATGGCCTTCCCGACTCTTAAAACTAGCAAACTTGAGATTCTTGTCATGGGGGCTTTTCCGGTTGCTCCTATTTCTTCCAAATTTGATGACAAAAATACTTGGACTAGGTGATCTTCCAAGAATAGAAGGTGAAATTTCATGGTCTTGATGATGGGATGTCTTAGGAGTTGGGATAGTGGATGCCAAATTTCCACATATAGACTCCTTGTTAACCTTTTCTTCGAGCTTCCCCACTAAGTAATTCTTGTATGACGATTTGACTTTCGTGAGAAGGTCCATAATGTCATCTCCAACTATCATGGGCTCCATAGTGGGTGTGAAAAGGTTCTCATGAAGGCATTCCTCCTCTTCATCGAAGCAATCTTCAAACTTCTCAAGGATGGGTTCCTCAAGAAAGCTAATCCCATAACTCCATTCATCATTTGAGTACATATTTCCCTCATCATCTTCTTCCATAGATGCATCATCATCGCTTTCTCCATATAAATCATAAATAGGGGCGTCACTTCTCCTCAATAATTCTTTCTCCAACACCTTAAAATCCACATCAAAATTCACACCCTCATACTCACAAAGGTTAAGAGTATTTGACTTACTCAACCTCATATCTTCCTCATCAAACACCACACTTTCATACTCACAAGAGCCCAAAGAGATTGGCTCTTCCCACTTCTCATCAAAGGTAACTCCTTCAAACTCGCATTCATGATCAATATATAAGGAAAGGTGAGGAGTAGTCATTTGGGCTTCTTTTATTTGGGCAATTTGAATCTCCAACTCCTCACCTTAGGTAACAATGCCTTGAAGAACATTGTCCCTTTTTTGGCTCTCCTCTAGCATTTGTTTAAAGAAGTTTTGTTGATCCCCCATCATTTGGAGAATCACATTTTGAATGGGTTCATTTTCTTGTTGTGGGTAAGTGTGAAAGTGGTTGTATTGTGGCAATTGAAACTCAATATGAAGTGGGTATTGGGTGGGTGGTTGTTGTGGATATTAGATGTGAGTGTTTTGGTTGGAAAATTTGGGGTGGTATTTAGGATTTTCATTGTATGAGTTGTAAGGTAGGTTCATGTTGACTTGCTCCTCAAACTCCCCATACCCATAGTCATACTCAAAAGATCCACCACATACTCCATAAGTCAAGTCTTGAGCCATCATAGCTAAGACAAGGAAACAACTACAAGCATAGAAACTACACAAAAATGGTAGAAACAATCCTTGAGGAACAAGTTCCTCAAGGTGAAAGCAAAATCAAAATAGACAAACAAGTAAGAACTTAATCACATAGCACCATCCCCGGCAACGGCGCCATTTTGATATGGCAAGAGTTGGTCGTCACACATCCAATCAAACACATTTATAATACTCAACAAACAACTAGTTAGCGGTAAGTCGAGCTCGATCCATGGGACGGTGTGCTTCGGGTTCTAAGTCTATCTATCTCAATTTATGCTAGTGTCACAGTTAATGGGGTTTGTAGTTGTGTCTAGGCTAATGCAAACAATAAGGTAAAACAAGCAATAAAAGGAAAGATGTAAACAATTGATTAAAAGTACTAGGATATCATGGGCTCATAGGGGATTCATGGTGTTGATCATACAAACATGTTCACAAAGTTGCAAGCAATTAATGTTGTGATGGATTGAGTTGGTTTATATCTTACAATCCTAGGGAGGTTTGGGTCCCGGAGCCGAATCGGTTAGATTGTACAACACCTACAAGTCGACTTAATCCACCCTACTCAACTATATGCATGGTCTAATGAGACTCGAGTTGGTTTATGTCTTACAAGTCTCATTGAAAAGGTAAGTGATGGTAGTAAATGCAAGGATTCATAGGCTTGGCATTTCATCAAACATAACATGTGCATAAGTTGAGATCACAACAAGCAAGCAAAATAGACTATGAAAGCATATTAATTAAAGCATGAATCATTCCCCATGTTGGTTTCCCCTAATTACCCATTAACCCTAGCTAAGTAACTACTCACTCATGATCAAGTTTAACATGTTAATAAGGTTGTCAATCATACTAACAAAGCCAAACATGATGAACAAGTAAGAAAGATTAACAATAATTAAAACAAGGATTAAGAGAATTATACCTATGGAGATTCCAATAATAATAATGCAAAGAATAATAGAAGAACTTGATGATTGATGGAAGGTTGTCAATCTCCCAATAAACCCAAATGATCTTCTGATTACCCAATAATAAACTTGAATAATAAACTTGAACAATGATTAAGGAAAGATTAATGTATAATTTGTGGAAAGATTAAATGATAATCTATTCTAATCTACTCCTAATCTAATCTAAGAGAACTTGATTTAATCTAGGAAAACTTGATTCTAATCTAATAAAACTTGATGGTTTGATTATTACAAATGGGGTATATATAGTGGGGATTAGGTGTAGGAATTAGGGTTAACTAAGGGCTTAAATGACGATTAAGTCCCTACTTAAGGAAACGCCGGTATTTTTGGAAGGATGGGCATCTTTCTTGAAGCTTGAAGAAACGAATTTGGTCTGCCTTGGAATCCGGGCGTCTTTAGCACGGGACGGGCGGATTCAGTTGTTTCTGCCCGGGCGTCTTGGGGAGAAGACGGACGTCTTCTGGGAAGACGGGCAGATTGGTCTCGGGACGCTCAGATTCTGGGCTGTGTATTTATCTTTTCCTTCTGTCTAGCAATCCGAATGTCTTTAGGGGAAGACGGGCGTCTTGAGGGGAAGACGGGCGTCTTGAGTCTCGGGACGCGCGGATTGGCGAACAGCTTCTTTGTTTGACCTCGGATTGTAAAACGGACGTCATTTTCTCATCCGGACTCCTATTGGAGTGATTCAAAAGCCTAGATCACTTGTTTTTTCGACGCCGTTCCTTCTAGCATATTTTCAGAGCCAAAGGAACAACCCTTGGTTCGGTTTTCGAGCGATTTCTTCTTATAATGCCTTCCCTCTCGTCATTCTTACTTTTAACCCTTTGATCCTTCTGTATACATTTTATTCCTACATCCTTGGTCATCATTCTTGCCTCCACTTCATACTAGTCCATCTAATATCATCAATAAGCTTCCAAATATGCACGAAAGACGGGAATTTCCGCCTTATTATCTCCTTTTCTACAAAACATATGAAATGCGGTAGAAAAAGCAAATAGGAAGGTTTTGACGGATAAAATGGCCATAGAATGTTATAATAGTATGCAAAATAGGCTCAATTAGGGGACTAAATGTGCGCAAATAATGTTCACATCAACTACCCTAATGAGGACGGAAGTTAAGTTAGTGGAATTCTAGGGTGGATAGCGGACCGGAAGGACCTTTCCCCTGCCCTTCTCACAGTAGATTGTCTAGGCTATTAGCAACTGAGTCGATCGACTACCATGGTGAACCGAAATCCTGACATACTCTCTCTTATCTGATCAATTATATTACATTTTCTCGCTTTAACTGCTCTTACTATATTTCTCTTACCTTTGACCTTCAGTAGTTTAGAAAATCAAATACAAAACCCCCCATTTGTGACCTAGATAGACGGACTTTCAGGCAGATTCTTTGCCTCCCTGTGGAGATCGACCCAACTTATCACTAGCTTCCGTTAGTATATTTAGGTATTTTTTTTGGTACAGATACGACCGTATCAAATTTTGGCGCCGTTGCCGGGGAGGCAACTATTTTATTTACTTGTTTCTTTTTATCCGTCTTTAGCCTCAACGGATTTATTCCTTGAGGCAGTTCTTATCTTTTTCTCTAGTGTTGTTTTGATAGGCCCTATAGGTCCTACTTAGAAATTCAAGGTAAAAGATCATCAAAGGGAAGGCTTAAGTACCTTTGATCTTCCATCTATGTTCCATCCTATGGCGCAACAGGTGGTTTACTATGAGAGATGTGGTACCGCTGGGCACAATGCTGTTATATGCTTGACAGGGAACGACGAAGTTTATGCGTTTAGGCAGCGTAGACAAGCTAGTCATCTCTTTGCATATGTGCCACCATATCTATTTCAACAACGAGTCTATCAAAAGCCTCCATTTTATTGGCCACCGCAACAACAAGCCCCTCCTCTTGATAAACAAAAAGAAGAGATTGTTGAACTGAAATCTTTGGTGAAGGCACTTGTACTTCAATTGCAAGAACATGATAGATTTAATGAAGCTCAAATCAATGATATTGAGTCTCAAATAGCTCAATTAGCTGCTGGGACGTACTTTAGGCACGCAGAGAGTGGTCTTTCCCATGAAGGATCCGAGTTGCCTATCGATACTGATTGTTTGTATGACTCAAAGTACGAAGGTCTATCTGAAAACGAAGCAAGCTACGAAGATTTCTGCGTTGTACAGCAACAAACACTCGATCGAATTAGTCACAGTGTTCGATCGAGTGGATTATCTGAGGAAGTGTTCAATCGAACAGAAACTACATCTCGATCGAACAGCTATTATGAGGAAGACCTCGATCGAGTAGATCTCTGTGTTCGATCGAGTGATATTTAAGAGGAAAGCTTTCAATCGAGTTCCATCTTTTCTCAATCGACCATAATGGCCACGGAGAGTAATGATATGCCACTTTAGTCCGTTTTGGATGACGATTTTGAAGAAGACAATGGTTATGGTGAATCCCCCATTTGGAAAGCCGAGCTGGACGCGTTAGAGGCTGCCATATATGAGGCAGAACTACCAAGGAGGGGAATGAGAAGATAGTTGAGTCAGTGAACGTTCCTAGAACGGAAGAGGTAATGTATTCTTTTGTCAATGATTCTGACGTTAAGAGCGGCCGACCTGAGGTAGTTATTGATAATTTTATTAGTATTGGTATTGATAGTACACTATATCATATGACTCTTGATTTTTATTTTGATGCTCGACCCCCTCTCGGTTGGACGAATAAGTTAATAATTTTTCACCATATTTGTCATCAGAAATTCGTTAAGCTAAAACGGTACCTTAGATTGTTTTTAAATGCTCCTGAGCTCCTTTATTTTCCACCTACGATTAATTTGAGCTTTTATATTCCGCCCGTAGCTGGAGGGCAGAATTATTTTGTGGATAATTTTCGGAGCTGTCATAGGAAATTCGTTAGGCTTAAAGGGTTGTACATATCAATTTCCTATGTTATTATTATTTTGTGGTGCTACTTACGGTTTTGTGTAGCGCATGCGCAGTTGTTTGATCGGTTGCTTCGTGCTTTGAGCTGTTTTGACCGGGCTAAATTAGAATGGCTGGAGGAAGAAAAGATGGTCGAGTTGGGACCTGTCTGAAACTAGCGCTGTCCGGGAGGCAACCCGGAGTTTAACTTTATAGTTTATTTTCGAACATTTCATGTTTTGTTGTGTGTAGTAATTGGTTTTTATACCATAGACTCTGAACAATTTTGGCTTGGTTTTGGTCGTATTTGTGGTCGCTATTTGCGTCTTTTGCAGGTGTTTTACTGTCACCTAGGAATTCGCGTAATAGGGAGCTCTCAATCAAGCAATTTTCTACTCGATCGAGTGCTTGAGCCCTTCGATCGCACTATTCTTCTCGATCAAGCAACCACAAATGACGATCATCCGATCGAGCAATTCCCTTTTCTCGATCGACCGCTTTTGCAGCCCCTGTTCCTCGATCGAGTGTTATATGCTTTCGATCAAATAGGCTTGCTTGGATTCGCTTCCTGTGACGCTGTTCTGGAGCTGTTTGTGACCTCCCATGTTGCTGGCTGGTTTGGGGAGGTCCTTACTTCGCGTATTCTTGTGAGTTTTCCGAATCTCCACTCTCTCCTTTTTAGTTTGCATTTCCTTTCCCTATTTTTGTGTACAATGAGGGCATTGTACGGTTTGGTTTGGAGAGGTTATGCATCCATATCTGTGTCTGCATGTCGTTTTTATTGCATTTATGTTGTCACATTTAATTTTTGTACGCAATGTTGTTTATTTTTATAAAAATTCAAAAATCCCATAAAAATAGAAAAATTACAAAAAATAAAAAAATATTAACGTTTCATTTTTCATATAGGTTGAGTCGGAACGGTAGATTTCCGTGATAAAATTGCACTTTAACTTGTCATCTTTACCTGAGTCTTGCATCCAATTGACTGTTATTAGCTTAGTCTTGCGCATATCTACGAGTTAATGTTGAAAGTATAGCTGACTGTGTAGCTTTGAACTGATAAATTGGCAACCTACTTTACAATTTCTGAGTTTTAGAGCCATATAACTGGTGACATTCATGACCGGTTCATGTAGGAATTGAGAGTAGTACTCCTTGCATAACATGTTTATCACTTTTGCACATTTATGAAATTCGATTGCTTGGCACTTGCATAAATTCGGGTTTGTGGTCGGTGACACATGCAGGGAGACGCTTGCAAATTTTCCTTTATTTCATTTTCACCCATTTAGCTCCACTTTAGCCAAATATAGCCTTTTTGACCCATTAGCTACACCCAAAATTTAGCCTGCCAGTCAAACTAGTTTAGTGTGACTCTTGTGGTATTTTTATCATTGTTGCGAGTTTGGCTCGTTTGTTTTTTGTACGGAGTTGGTAAGAAATGAGAAAGAATGAGGAAAAGAAAAAAAAGAGACGTGAATAGAAGAAGAAAAAGAAAAAGAAAAAGAAAAAGAAAAAGAAAAAGAAAAAGAAAAATAAAAAGAAATGAAAAAAAAAGATGAGAAACGTGAACAGAAGAAGAAAAGAAAGAAAAGAAAAAAAAGTTAGTTGTTTTGAATAAAAATTAGACCGTATTAAAAAAAAAGGGAAGTTTGTGACGGTCTTACTCTTCTGTTTTATTCATATCTATTTGAGGAGATAGTGTATTTGGTTAGTGAGATGTGTGCCAGTGAAGGGGACTTGTGCTTTATTTTCTAGACAGCTGAGATTTGGATGGTCTTATATGGTCTTGTTTAGGTGCTAGCTTGACGCTTTACCTCCACATTTCCATAATATGTTTTGCCCTTTCTCACCTGTAACCTCACTTTCCCATATCATTTGTAAGCCCTCAGCTGTGACAGACATTGTTGGTTGGAATGTGCGTATAGTACTGTAATCGTCTATCATTTTTGTTGCATGCATGTTATGTAAGTCGCAGTTTAGGTGAGTGACTGTCTTCTCTTTCTCTCTTACACATATATTCACCATGTGCTTCATGAGAGAAGAGTGACTTGTGAGAGTCCGATTTTGTCGGTCTTGCAAGGTCAATAGGTCAGCTTATTTATGGACATCCTACAGCTCATTTGTATATTGACTGCTGTAGCTGTAACTGTTAATTTTGATCGCATTAAATTGGTTCAAGTAGACAAGTTATAGCTAGCTCTGAGTTTTCATATCTGTTCCATTAGTTTGCATTTAGTTTACTCGAGGACGAGTAAAGGTTCGGTTTGGGGAGATTTGATATGTGCAATTTATATAGACTTTTGAGCCTCTTACTGCACGCATTTCTATGTCTTTTTGTATCGCTTTGTATTGCAAAATGCCCCGACTTGGCTACTTTGTTTTTTTTGTCTTAATTGCAGAAATGCACCTGAAAGTAGCGGAATCGACCCTTATTCGTCCCATTTAGCATACATTGTAAGGAGACGGAGATTTTGGAGCAGGAGTCGTACTTAGGAGTGCCTGAAGGAAGGTCACATGAAGCTGCCAAAGACGAGATGAAGGCTGATGTTAGTGGAAATCACTCGATCGAGGTACATTGGAGGTCGATCGAGTGTGTTGGCTGGGATTAAAGGTCGATCGAGTTGTTCTAAGCACTCGATCGAAATGTGCTTTATTAGAGTTACTCGATCGGGAGCCTGAAGTGCTCGATCGAGTAGAATTGCTGGAGAAGACCTCGATCGAGTAGTCTGAAAGTACTCGATCGAGGGGTTTGCCAGTTTACACGGGTTAACTTAATCCTTGATAGGTTGATTTTGTTAGTGTTACACTTCCCTATATAAGGGAGTCGTAATTAGGTAAATAGATACAATTTTTTATCCCTCTTTACTTCTCTTAATCTCGGAACTACATACTTTACTGCTTAATCTCTTAACTTTGCTCTTGCACTTTTATGGATTGTTCTCTACGCCGGATTCATTTGATTGTAATCTCTCTTTTCTCTTTAATCTTAAGACTTCATTTATTCATAATTGCTCGATCTCTTTTTATTATTCTTAATCTTATTTAGTTTATGTTTGATTACAATTCCGTTATTATGTCTTTTATTAGCATCATCATGACTATTGTTATTATTGTTAATTCCAAGAACATGAGTAGCTAATTTCTTTTATGTTAGGACTAGGGGATCCATGGTAGAATTGTGACGATGTAATGAATAAACTAGATAATTTACACGTGAGAATCTGTCCCCATAGCAATATAACTGTAACACCTATTTAGTTGAGTGCACGCTTCTAAATTACATTAATTTGGTTAACTTTGTTCCTGAATCGGAACATTAGAATAAACAGACCTGCTATGAATAGTAGACTACCTTAATAAGGACGGAAGTTAAGTTAGTGGAATTCTAGGGTGGATAGCGGACCGGAAGGACCTTTCCCATGCCCTTCTCACAGTAGATTTTCTAGGCTATTAGCAACTGAGTCGATAGACTACCATGGTGAACCGAAATCCTGACATATTCTCACTTATCTGATCAATTATATTACATTTTCTCGCTTTAACTGCTCTTACTATATTTCTCTTACCTTTGACCTTCAGTAGTTTAGAAAATCAAATAAAAAACCCCCCTTTTGTGACCTAGATAGACGGACTTTCAGGCAGATACCTTGTCTCTCTGTGGAGATCGACCCTACTTATCACTAGCTTCCGTTAGTATATTTAGGTATTTATTATTGGTACAGAAATGACCGTATCATGACTCTCGCTTTTGTCAAGTGGTCAAGATCTCAAACCTTGGAAGAAAGGTCTAAGTCTCGTAAGGACGAGGTCGTCGACTTGAAGTATAGAGAAGTTGGCAAGGCGAAACGTGCCTTCTTTGACGACTTTGCCGATGATCGATGTTAGCCCGGATGTGGTGAGGCCACCGAAGAGGAGGAGCTCGGGTCCCAAAGAGGTGGTGGGCCATGTATTGGCTAAGCTAGGACCGAGTATAGGTCATGCAAGAAACCGGAAGTCCAGGCTAGGCGGGCCAACAAGAAGAAGAAGAAGGGGAAGATGTACCCTGAGGGAAAACGGAAGGGTAGAATGGAAGAATGAAGACCTCCATTACCCGTTTTACTATTATGTTGTAATAGTGTTTGTGTGTTTTTATTATGTTGTACTAGCTATGTATTATGTATTTTTGTGCTAGTTTTCCTATGTGGGATGTCTTAGTCAACACTCTAGCTTGGACAAGTTGTAGACTTGCTTAGCTTTATTTGTTGTCAAGATTGTAATCCTTCCCATTATTAATTAAATAAGAGGATTGTTTGTGTTTAAAAGAAGTTGTGAACGCTTGTTGCTTCCATCCATCTTGTAAAGGCAATTCGGTTTGAATTATCCAAAATGTTGCACTTGTGAAAGGGGATTTTTGTGGGAAGGGAGAAAGGCTTCTTTTTTGTTTTTTTTTTTTTTTGTGGAAAAGGGGATGTTTTCCCCTTCTCTTTTTTGAAGTGGGTATGGGTGATTGTTTTTTTTTTCGTGTGTGGGGATGGTTGTATACTTCTTGTGTAAGAAATGACTGCCTACGTATCCGCCTGAAAAGGCGAATCAAACCATGTCGTAGTTTGCATGTTTTGTTAATTTTTTTTGGGTGTTGTGGTTGTATCCTTCTTGTGCCATAACTTAGACTCGATAAAACATGCAATTTCAAATCAAAACGCATTGAGGAACTTGACTTGAAAGGGTTATTGTTTTCACTAGTTGTGAAACTAGGGTAAGGTTTGTGGTTACTAGGGTTCAAGGGTAGTATTTCTTGAGTTGGTCTAGGTTGGTCGGGTTTGTGAAATCCTCCCCGTCTAGGTCACTCAGTCTCACTGCGCCCCCGAAAGTATTATCTTGACCAGGTAATTGGCCCAATTAGGTTTGAATTTCCCAATCGGATCGACGGGTAATGGTGCTCCAACCGACTTGAGGACCAAGTCGCCTTCTTTGATGCTTCTGGGTTTGAATTTTTTGTTGAATGCCCGTTGTATACGTCGTTGGTATAGCTGGACATTGTGCAAGGCGTTGAGTCACCGTTCGTCGAAGAGCGTGAGTTGTTCGAACCTTCGACGGGTCCATTCCGCCTCGGGAACTTGACTTTCCACTAGAATGCATAGAGATGGGACTTCCAATTCACTGGTTGAACCGCCTCCATACTGTATGCTAGGTAGAAGGGTATGGCTCCTGTTGGTGTTCGAATGGAGGTTCGGTATCCCAGAGTGCGAATGAGCGTTTGCTCGGCCAATCACGGTAATTGTCTTGCATCTTTTTCATGATGGTGATAAGAGTTTTGTTTGCTGCCTCTACCGCTCCGTTGGTTTGGGGACGATAGGGGGAAGATCGGTGCCGTTTGATCTTGTATTTGCCAGCAAGGCTTGTGTTTCCTCCCGGAAGTGGGAGCCTTGGTTGCTGATGATTTCATGGGGTACCCCATATCTGCAGATGATGTTGTCCTGGATGGACTTGGCCACTTGTTTGGCGGTCAAGACTGCATAGGACTATGCTTCCCCCCATGACTTTTCCGATGATATCGATGCCCCAGGTCGAGAAAGGCCAGGGTGATGTCATGGTGTATAAGAGGGATGGTGGTATATGTTGTATGTTGGCGAAGCTTTGGCAATTGTGGCAATGTTTGACGTAGTTTCTGCAATCGGCCTCCATGGTGGTCCAGTAGTAGCCTAACCGCATGATTTTTTGGGTTAGCATCATTGCGCTCATGTGAGGGCCGCATTCTGCGTCGTGGACCTCTCCCATGACTTTTTTGGCTTTGTGTTAATCAATGCAATGGAGAAGGATCCCTTGGGGTGTTCTTTTGTATAGTTGTTCTTGGTTTATCATGAATTGTGATGTAAGCAAACGGATGGCTCTTTGTTCTCTTGTATCAGGGTTGGGAGGGAATTCGTTTTTGGTTTTGTAGTTGAGGATGGCTTGGTACCAAGGTTCGACATGGTTTTCCTCGTAGTTGTTGATGGCGCAGATGTGAGCTGGTTTGCTCTTCTCTCGACACACAGGGCTATCGATGTCATGTCGTCAGGTATATGTTGACGAGCGCGACATGTTTTACTAGGGCATCAGCAAATTGATTTTCCTCTCGTGGCAAGTGGAAGTAGTCGACTTGGTCGAAGGATTCGGCCTCTTGATTGATTTTTTCTTGGTAGGGTGCCAGGCTGTCGCTTCGAATATTCCATGATCCAGACACCTGATTGATGATGAGTGAGGAATTGCCGTGGACCCTCAACTTCTTGACGCCAAGTGTTATGGCTGCTTGTAGGCCGATGAGGCTTGCTTCGTATTCGGCGGCATTGTTGCTGACGGCGAAGTCTAACTTGACTGAGATCGGAAGATGCTCTCCTACTGGTGATATTAGAAGGATTCCTACCCCGAAGCCTCTCAGGTTTGTGCACCGTTGAAGTATAGATATCATGCCTCAGTATCGGCACAAAGGATGTCTTCGTCGGGAAGTGACCATGTGTCGGTCGTTGGATCCTCGTTTACGGGGTTTTCTGCTAGGAAATCGGCGACTACCCTTCCCTTGATAACCCTGAGGGGTACGAATTTGAGGTCAAATTCGGATAGCCTGAGTGTCCATCCAGACAGCCTTCAGTTTAGTACGAGTTTTTCGAAGATGTATTTCACCGGGTCCATCTTGGAGTAGATGTGAACCGTGTAGCTGAGCATGTAATGTGGCAGCTTCTTTGTTGACCAGACCAAGGCAAGGCATGTTTTTTTCCAATTGGGTGTACCTTGTTTCGTACTCGATGAACTTTTGCTGATGTAGTAGATGGCTCGTTCTTCGCCGTCGATTGTTTGTGCTAGCATTGCTCCCATGGCTGTGTCGGTGACAGTCAGGTATAGGGATAAGGGAATTTGCTGCTGAGGCGGCATGAGGACAAGATGTTTGGATAGGATTTCCTTTATCCTGTCGAAAGCCTTTTGACAATCGTCGTCCCAATCGGTGTGATCAGAGGCGCGAAGCTTCTTGAAGATTGGTTCACAAATCATAGTGAGCTTGGCTATGAAGTGGCTGATATATTGGACTTGACCGAGAAATCCCCAAATCTCCTTCTCGTTCGTAGGCCGAGGCATTTGTTTAAGAGCCTTGATTTTGGTAGGATCAATTTCGATGCCTCTTTTATTGACGACGTGTTCCAAGAGTTTTTCGGAGGTGACCCCGAATGCAGACTTCTGAGGATTTAGTCTCATGTTGTATTTTCGATGACGAGCGAAGAATTTTCGAAGGGCGCTGATGTGGTCGGCCCTCTCTTTTGATTTGATGATCATGACATCGACATATACCTCCACCTCCTTATGCATCATGTCATGTAGGAGAGTGGTGGCGGTTCTTTAATGGGTTGTTCCGACGTTGATTAGACCAAAGGTCATGACGGTGTAGCAATATGTACCCAACTGTGTAGTGAATGCAGTTTTGTGCATGTCTTCCTCAGCCATGTTGATCTAGTTGTACCCAGCATACCCGTCCATAAATGATAATAAGGCGTGCTCGGCGGTATTATCCACCAGGATGTCAACATGTGGCAGAGGGAAGTCGTCTTTTGGACTTGCTTTGTTTAGGTCCCTGAAGTCAACGCAAACCCGAATTCTCCTGTCTTTCTTGGGTACAGGGACTATGTTGGCCACCCAGTCAGACTATTCTGAAACTTTGATGAATCCGGCTTTGAACTGTTTGTCTACCTCTTCCTTGATTTTTAGGGCCCATTCAGGGCGCATACGGCGCAACTTTTGTTTCACGGGCTTAGCTCCGGGTTTAATGTGTATCCTGTGCTTTGTAATCTCTCTGTCGATCCCAGGCATGTCTTTGTAGGACAACGCGAATACGTCCTTGTATTTGTGTAGGAGGTCGATGAACTGCTGTCTTTCCGAGGGGTCAAGGGTGGTCCCTATCCTAAGTTCTTGAGGTGTGTTATCGGTCCCTACGTTGAAGGGTTCGGTCTCCTTAATGATGGGGGTCATATCTTCTCGTTTGTCAAGTTCTTTGGCTAGGTGAGGTGGGTAGTCACTCAAGTCAAATTCCTCATATTCGTTCAGAATTGCATTGCAGTTAAATTGAGACGAGTCATAAGCAAACTTAGCGTTCATTACACTACAAGAAAAACACGATATAATGACAGTCATACCGACGGAAAAAACACGCCGTCAGAAAACTCGGGATACTGACGGATATTTGACGGAATTTCCGTCGGTAACAATTCCTGACGGATTTCCCGTCACGAGTAATTGGCTCGTTGACAAAGTCAATGGCGCTAAAAAACATGTGATGGAATATCTGTCAGTATTTCCAAAACACTGACGGAATTTCCGTCATTGGCTGCCACACCCAACAGTGCATAACAGCTATATGGCAATTGGAAAAACTGACGGAAATTCCGTCAGTAAAACACAAAAACTGACGGAATTTCCGTCACATGTTTTATTTTTTTGAAAAAACATGCATTACAGTCTGTCATAATAATTGACACATGTAGTGAAGGATATTCCGTCGCCATCACTATAAGGTAATTTTATTTGTTTTTCTTCTTTTCTCCTTTCTCTTTTTCCTTTTCCTTTAATTGTTTTTATTTTTTTTTCTCCATAGCCTCCCGTCGCCGCCTCCTGCCGCCGCCACCCCTGTCGCCTCCTGCCGCCGCCACCCCTGCCGCCTCCTGCCGCCGCCACCGCCGTCACCTTTCCTCTTTCTCATCCTTCTCTTTCATTTTTTTTCTTTGTGGAGCTAATTAGGTATTTCTCCTTTTAATTTTTTTTGTTTAATTATCTTAACTGAATTAGAATATTAGTTATTGTTTTAATTATTGTTGAATTATTGTTGATGTTGATGCAGGTTGACTTAGGATAGAAGCCAATTTTGTTTAAATGTATGTTGTGACGGTTTTAATGTATGCATCTAATTTTTTTGTTAATTAGATTATTGTTAAATTTTGTGAAATGTTAATGTTTTTAAAATGATAATTAGACTAGACATGTACATTGAAAAATTATTCATGTTAGTTTTTAAAATGATAATTAGACTAGATATGTAAAATGAAAAATTATTCTTGTTAGTTTTTGTTAATTGAAAATAAAAGTAGACATTGTTGTATTTTTTTTTTAATATTGTTAAAATTATTGTTCATAATTGACCTAGTACCCGTTCAAAAATTACTCACTAGGAGTAATTTTTGAATAGTCCCCGTTTTGGGACTATCTTTGTACGTTTTAAGTCACTTAGGTAGTAAACATGTGCTTGTGATTTGTTAATGAGAAAAGAGTTTGGTGACAATTCCTTTAATGTTCTCTAAATGCATATGTAGAGTAATTATTTATTCTACATTGTGTATTTGGAGAACGGATGGGAATTGCTGCCGAATTTTTTTCCTCATTAATAAATCACAAGTACATGTTTGCTAGTGACTTGAAACGTACATTGATGGGTTTACGTTGGAGTGATAAGGACCCAATTCAAAGAAATACAATATTTATATTGGTTAAAATGTTTAATTATTGTGTATTATTCTTGATTTTGATTGTTTTTAGGTTATTATCTTTTTTAATGACATATATAAATGTGTAGATACATAATAACATGAAAAGATTAGAACGGCAGTGGATGTATGAAAGATTAGACGAAAAAAAGAAACCCAAGAAAGCATTTGCAGAGGGGGTGGAAGAGTTTATTAAATTCGCGGAAGGAAGTAGTGAGTACAAGAATTTAGGTGAAATGAGGTGTCCGTGTAAGAAATGCAAAAACCTAGGTTTTAAAAGGAAAGCAGATGTTCAAATTCATCTTTGGTCGAATGGTTTCGCCGATAATTATTATGTATGGACATATCACGGTGAGAAATTACCTAGTACAAATGCTAGTGAGAATCCTTACCGTAAGTTCGTGGAAAATGCATTGCGTGATACTGTTGACCAAATTTTGGAGGATCGACTTAATCCTGATGACCTTAACGATGAAGAAGTGCGTTATGAAACCCCGAACCCCCAAGTTTCTTCGTTCTTTAAAATGTTAGAGCAAGCCGAACAGCAGTGGTGTTTGAGGGAAGTGATATGAGTTTGTTGCAAGCAATTTTGCTAGGTTGTTATCACTCAAATGTGAGAACAACATATCTCTTAGATGCGCTAATGGTTTTGTGTCGTTTGTTGGTGACATAATTCCAAAGGAAAATCAAATGGCGCGCAATTTTAACGAGATTAAAAAAGTTCTGAAGGGACTCCAACTTCCCCATGAAAAGATTGATGCATGTCTCAATGGATGCATGCTTTTCTGGGAGGAAAATTCTAATCTTGAAGAATGTACAAAGTGTCGTGCATCTCGGTATAAAGGTAAAAAGAATTCAAGTGGGTGGCGAATTCCATGTAAACCAATAACTTATTTCCCGCTTGCGCCAAGGTTACAACGACTATATGCAACCAAGCACATAGCAGGTGAGATGAGTTGGCACTACAAAAAATCTCGATTAAGAGAAAGGGGGACAATGGCATATCCAAGTGATGGAGAAGCGTGGAAGCATTTCGATAGAGAGCATCCATATTTTGCAAGTGAACCCCGGAATGTTAGGCTAGGTTTGTGTACGGATGGATTTCAACCTTTTGGGCAGTTTGGGACGAAATACTCTTGTTGGCCCGTGATTGTGACTCCGTACAACTTACCTCCTTGGTTATGCATGAAGAGACAATTTCTATTCTTATCTATGCTAGTTCCCGGTCCTAAAAACCCTAAGTCAAATTTCGATGTTTTCCTCCAACCGTTGATCAAAGAGTTGAAACCACTTTGGGAAACCGGCGTGGACACCTACGATGTCTCTAAGAAACAAAATTTTCAATTAAAGGCTGCATTAATGTCGACGATCAACGATTTCCCGGCATATGGCATGCTTTCTGGTTGGTCCACAAGTGGATATCGTGCCTGTCTTTATCGTCTAGAAGATGATCATAGATCTTTTTGGCTTAACAATAGCAAAAAGGTTTGTTGGTTTAATTGTCACCGTGAGTTCTTAAGACGTGACCATCCTTTCCGCGACAATTGTAAGTATTTTCTTAAAAACAGAAAAACTGAGAATCGCATAGCCGCATCGACACTAACTGATGAAGAAGTGTGGGAATCCGTAAAAGACTTGCCTAAAATAGCTGATGCTTCTGATCAAGAATTAAAAAGATTGAAAGATCAGAATGAAGGTTGGTGGAAACAAAGCATATTCTGGGAACTTCCCTACTGGAAAACGTTACTTATTCGACACAACTTGGACGTTATGCACATGGAGAAAAAATTTTTTGAACAAGTTATCAACACCATGATGGATGTACCAGGTAAAACTAAATTTGGCTCCAAGGGTAAAGAAGACTTTAATGAACTTTGCTATAAACGGCCCATATCATCTAGGTTTGTTTTATCAACCGCGGAGAAAAAGGCTCTATGTGACTGGGTTGCTAATTTAAAATTCCCGGATGGTTATGCTTCAGATTTGAGTCGGTGTGTTGAACATAAAAAGATGGTGTTACATTCCATGAAAAGTCATAATTGTCACGTCTTTATGGAATGACTACTCCCTGTTGCCTTGAAAGAGTTGCTCTCGACAGGTCCTTGGAATGCAATAACTGAGATAAGCCAATTTTTTAGAGACCTGTGTACTTCTACGATTAGAGTTGATTCAATGGAACGTCTGGAGTCAAACATTGCGGAGATAATATGCAAGTTAGAGAAGATATTTCCCCCGTCTTTTTTCAGTTCCATGGAGCATTTGCCTCTTCACCTACCTTATGAAGCAAACGTTGGAGGACCTGTTCAATATCGATGGATGTATCCATTTGAGAGATTTCTTAATCATTTAAAAAAAAGATTGGCAACAAAGCTCGGGTGGAGGGTTTAATATGCAACGCTTTTTTGTTAGAGGAAATTTCAAATTTCTGTTCTTTTTATTTCGAAGATCACATTGACACAAAAGCAAAAGACTTAGATGTTGGTGTAAATTCCGATGACCAGTTGAAATCTAAGTTACTTGAGTTATTCAATGATGACATGGGAACTACAACCGGGAAATGTATACAGAGGTACTTAACTGAGAAAGAGTATGAAGAAGCTCATTTTTATGTGTTAAGGAACTGTGGAGATTTTTTAGAGACTTATGAAAAGTAAGTTAATACTTCATCATTACTCAATTGTTTTTTTAATTATCAAATTAGATCGAATTTATAGGTAATACATAACTAAAACATGCTTTCCCTACTTATAGGGAATTTGAGACACATATCAAAATCAATTTTCCTGATGTCACATCCTCTGATGATGTTTGGGCATCACATGACAAAAGTTTTTCGAAATGGTTCCGAAATCAAGTAAGTGATGATACATTTTCTTTCAAATTGAACTACACATTTAGATTTCTTATTAGATATTGAAAAAAATATAACAACTTAATTAACATTTTTTTTATTCATAGGTTCATAGATTGAAGGATCATCTAATAATAGCTTTAGCATTGGGTCCTAGTAACATGGTGAAGTCTTGGAGACGGTATTCCATCAACGGCTATAAGTTTCGAGCTTTTAAGGAGGAGTTGATGTTTCGAAGTCTACGTTAAGCAATGGGGTTTCTGTGAATTCAACTGAAGGGTTGGACTACTATGGAACCCTAAATGAAGTAATTGAGCTTTCTTTTTATGCCGAGCAAAGGGTTTATAGGGTTATATTGTTTAAATGTGATTGGCTTGATAATTCCCCACAAGGACTTAGTATCCATAAGGTTTATGGACTTGTAGATGTAAACGATAAAAAGAAACTTCGTGGACATAACCCATTTGTGGCAGCTTTTCAAGTCGATCAAGTTTGTAATGCTCCTTATCCAGCCATTAAGAAGGGTAATCAAGGTATTCAGTGGTCCTCGGTTTTTAAAACCAAGGCAAGATCACAAGTTGATGCTCCTGTTGAAGAAAGTGTCTTTCAAGAAGATGTGGTGGTGAATGATCACTCAATTTCACCGATTTTGTTGCAAGATATAGAGGATGAAGATGTATACGAAGTGGTAGTGGAAAGAGGTCAAGGGGAATATGACAGAGATGTCGGAGAAGAAGGGGATGAAGATGATGTTGAAGAACTTATTAGATACGAAAATGAGGAATCAGAGGAAGAAGTAGGAGTGCTTTTTTCAGATGATGAACTTGTTTTGATTTGTAGTGACAGTGATAGTGAGGAGGACTAGTTGTAATTGTACAATTATTAATACGTTTGTAATAAAGTTTAAAGTTTAAACATTCAATAAAATTTGCCCTCCGTTTTTGATTACTTGTCGTTCTAGCCTATTTGGTTTTTTGTTTTATACATGTCGTTTCAGCTTAACATCAATAGTGTGTTTCAATTTCCAAGGTTTGGTTATAAGAAACCTCTCAATTCAGCTAATAAAATGCATTAAAGAAGAGGCAAGTGGTAATTAGTTCATAGTTTTCCATTGGATACATGAACACCAAATAAAACAATAATGGTAAAAAGTAGTATAGTTGCAAATCTTAATTTGTGTGAATCAAGTTAAAACGACATATTCCCTGTTTTCCATAGTTAGTGTTTGTTTCAATTGTTTATATATACCCTGCAGAAATGGTTGATTTGAACTAACGATTTTTTCTTGGAACTAACAATTTGAATTGTTTTCATGCAGTGATTATGCCGAACATTTTTCGCCGTTATTTTGGGAGCAATAGTAATGCATCTCAACATGATCGGGAGGACGAGGAGGTTGAGGATGAGGAAGATCCTGAACCTCCATCACGAAGACAGGAGAACATGCAGGTGACTCTCTCATCGGCCCGTGCTCGGCCAGATCATTTTTGGTAAGTTTATGTTAATTTTTTTATTTTTAAAACTTAACATTTACAGTTTTAATTTCAAATATTTATGTGTTTTTCAGGTGGGATGACGAACCAATCAAGAAATATGTTACTTGGTCGTTCACCCGTAACGCATGAGATGAGTACTTCACTAGGTGGGGTGAAGCGAGTAACGCACAGCGTCAGAAGATGTGGAATTACTTTGCGGTAATTATGTTTTTCAATAATAATTTTCTTAAGTTTATAATAATTTTCTTAAGTTTATAAGAATTTTCTTAAGTTTTATATAACTAATTTCACACTTGTTTTTGAAACAGACTCATGTAAGATCTATCGATCATGGCTATGATCCTGTGCCTGAGTGGCAGTCGAGGGTAACGAGGCGGATTACGACTCTTATTAATGGACTAAAATATAATAAGAAAAAGCCAAAGTGTGTGCCTGTTACTTGGTGGGAGAACCTTAAGAATAGGCCACAAGATCCTACTTTTTCCAAACATTCGAAAATCAACACGGCAAATAGGAAGTCGGGTGTTAAAGATGGGAAACCATTGGGCACCCACACTCTTGGTCGAAAGAGTTGCTCCGATGCTTTCAAGGAATTGGTAAGTATTGTTTATATTGCTTTTAAAAAGTGGTTAATATATATGATTGACAAATATATACTTGATTTTACTTGTTTCCATACTAATTTCAGGGTCAAGAGGCCATTCCCCACAAGTTGTTCACGAAGACGAAGAAAAATAAGAAGGGCGAGTGGGTTAACCCTCGAGCGGATGAGATTGACGTAAGTTTTTGTATTCAATTTAATATTTATTTTTATTACAAAGAACGATAATATCTTTCTTATAAAGATAGGTATATATATATATATATATATATATATATATATATATATATATATATATATATATATATATATATATCATTTCTGACGATTTTGTCTCTTTTTTCAGCGTGATTTCCATCAGGAGATGAGTCAACCATTGCCACCTGGACAGTCTCCTGACGAGATTCGGGCGTACTACAAGGCTGTAGGATACTTTGACGAGAAGAACCGGATGTTTGGGACCGCAGATAAAGGGGACGAAATATGGTATGATCTTCCTACACACAAAGCTGGCCGACGGTTTTTCTCTTATGCTCCTAGCATGATTTCACAACTTTCCACACAAATGAATGATGAGCGAGCCGCTCGAATTGCTCTTGAAAGAACCGTTTGTGAACAGGATGAAGAAATGGCGGCAATGCAAAAGGCTTGGGCTAATATGCAAGCATCTCAACCCCCAAACACGTGTTCACAATTTACTCCACATAGGCGGGATGACTTTCCGGATGGTGGACACGGGTTTGGAGATGGTAGTTTTACTGAGCCTCTACGTTAGAGCCTTTAGGTTAGAGCCTTTAGGTTAGATTAGTGTTGTCGTCTAGTATAGACTATGAAAAAACATTGGAGATTTGTGTTTAATTAGTAAGACAATGTATGAATTTGACCGACTTTTTATGTAAAAAATTTGCGTTCAATTCTCTTTTGTTGTCTATTGATTCCCGCAATAGCGGTCGACGTGAAAATGGATTCTCGCTTGGCGGTCGACGATTGTATGTGTTTTGCAGGTTTTGGTTGTATTTGAAACGATGCAAATAGGCATCGTGGCTGTATTTGAAACGATACAAAAAACGCATCGTGGTCAAGGCGACGAGTCTGTTTCCAAATACGATTTTTAATAGAACTGACGGAAATTCCGTCAGTAATTCTAAAATACCGACGGAATTTCTGTCACTGCCTGTTTTTCCTCATTTTTCCAGAGTTAACCAGGAACTGCCACGTGTCCCTAAAACCGACGGAAATTCCGTCAGTAAAACAAAAAAACTGACGGAAATTCCGTCACATCCATCTTTTTAATGTGATTTCAGAAATTACCAGGAACTGCAACGTGTCTCAAAAACTGACGGAATTTCCGTCAGTAATGCAAAAAAATGACGGATTATCCGTCACTTGCCAGCTAGAAATAAGGACGGTTTTCCCGTCAGTGATCCGTCAGTGTTTTTGAATACCGACGGAAATTCCGTCAGGACAGGTTTTTTACTGAGGAAATAAGCTGACCCTGTTTCCTGACAGAATTTCCGTCAGGAAATGCAAATACCGACGGAAAAGCCGTCAGTATGGCCTGAATTTTTCCGTCGGTATCCCGCGTTTTCGTTGTAGTGCTAAGTCGACTTGAGCAAAAAGCTCGGATAGGACAGACATCTCATGGGCAGTCAGAGGCGATGCAGTAGCGGAAGTGGCCCCTAGAACAAGCTCCATGTTGCTACCCTCTGGGGGAGTCGGGGTAACCCTAGTTCACTCGGCCTCTGAGGCAGCCACAAGTTTGTGATAAAACAGTGGAAAGGGGACTTTGACTGGGACATCAGGAGTGCTAGGAGCTAGAACAGACTCAGACTCAAACTCAGACTCAGATTCCTTCTCATCTTCCCTTCCCTCTTTGAACACAGGGCCTTCTCCAGTTGTGATCTTGAGAGTGCGACCTTGACGATTGGTCCACTTGATAGTTTTCTTCCAGCCTTGTGTAGCTTTCTCGGGGTCAGCATCAGAGATTAAGGCAGTGGGATCAAACGGGTTATCCTTTAGAGCGATGTTGATGATGTCCTCATAGCCGAGGTGCTCTATGTTGTCTTCTTTGAAGAGGAGACTGATGGCTTGTCCGTCCAGGCACGGGGTTGATTCAGATTTGGTCGACGCAGCTTTGGTGTTGTCGAGGATGAAGTTGCAGTCTTGAAAGACCTCTACGCCCGAGTGTTTGACCTTAGCTACGGGGTCGTAGATTAGCTCCGGAAAGCCGTTGTAGAGCTCGGATTCTCCCTCGGGGACGAAGTATCCATTGAGAGACAAATGGTAGGGACAGAAGAGATTCATTTCTTGAATGTCTTCATCGGTCGGCTCATAGCCTAGCCCGAAGGGGATATTGGGGACCTTGGCTTGCTTCATGGGAGGCAAGGTGCTCTTCAACAGATTAAGAGGTTGGCCCGAGAAATAACCCTGGCGCATCAAAATGCGGTTGACTGTGAGGTTCGAGAACGGGTCACAATCAAAGAGTGTTGATTCATCGGTTAGGGCATTCACAGCTTGGAATCCCCACATTTCACTATCGTCCTCCTCAATGGCCTGAGAGGCTATTCCCTTCTTCATGATAGCCTTGATCGGGGATGCGGGAATTGTGATTGTTTTCCCGTTGAAAGGGACCTTGATTTTCTGATGAAGGGTTGAGGTGACAGCCTTGGCGGCGTGAATCCAAGGGCGTCCCAGAAGCATGTTGAAAGAGGCGTCGATGTCGACCACCTGAAAACTGGCTTGTCCTTCCAAGGGTCCAGTTGCAATGGTCAAGGTGATTAGCCCGCCAAGCTTACGATGAGTGTCGTCATAGGCGCGTACTCCTTGATTAGTCGGGACCAAGTCAGCTTTCTTGATACCCAGTTTATGAGCCGTCTTGAGGGGGATGACATTGACCGCAGATCCGTCATCCACTTGAACCATAGGCACATGTTTCTTGAGACATTGTACGATGATGTACAGGGCTATATTATGGTTGGCTCCGAATGGGGGGATATCTTTGTCAGAGAAGATGAAGATGACCGAGTTGCTCAGGTCGGGGACATCCCTTTTCATGTGTGCTACAACTTCTTCAGGAGAGGAGGTAGAGGGAACTGTCAACTTTCCCAAGGCTTGTAACAAAGCCTGCTGATGTTCAAAGGATGTAGCAATCAGTTGCCAAATTAAAATTTCGGCTTTCGCCTTTTGCAGTTGTTTAAGGATCGAGTGTTCGGAAACCTTGAGTTGAGTGTCCACGTCTGGGACGACTTGGTCATTCATTTATGGAATGGTTGTTGAATTGTTCGGATTTTGGTAGGGGCGTCCAGAACGAGTAAGGTGACCGATCTCTTTTGCCCGTTTGCCCTTTCCCGAAGTGCTGTAGACATCTTCCGCGTCATCTCTCCATATACCATTGATTTCGGGTCGCGAGGGTACGTTGGAGGGGTATTCCTCGGCGGGTACGTAGTTTTTGTAAGGGAAGTTCTTCTGGAGGTAGTTTTTGTGTGGTTGATTATTGTGGGGTTGATGATTGTGGGGTGCATGCTAGAATGGTTGCGGGAGCAATCCTTTCTGGTGAGGGGATTTTGGGTGCTCGTAGGATCCTCCCTTGGACGTGGTGTTGGTGTTGGCGGGTTGAAAAACAACTGGTGGTAGGCGTCCTCAAGTCGGGTAATCCTTTCTATGAGACTGGGTATGACTTCTTCAACCTGTTGGAACATGGTGAGCATGGTTGTAGCACTGAACACGAACATCCCGTCCGGGGTATCCTTTTCCATGGCGTTCACCTCGTCATCAATAGGTAGGATGAGATGTGAGCAATCCAGAGTTGGCTCGTCATTAGAGATTGCATGGATTCCCAAGGAGTTTGTCTTGTTATTTGGTTTTGTTTGTGGAGGTAAAGGTAGTTCCCCTTTCCCAATCATATCTTAAATGGCGTGTTTAAGTTTAAAGCAGGCTTCCGTGTCATGACCTTTGCCCTGGTGGTACTGGCATTAGGCATTGGGGTTCCAGAAACGGGTTTTCTTAGCCTCGGACGGGTCAGGAGTGGGCCCAATCGGTTGCAGTTTCCTTTGGTCCATGACTCTTTTTAGGGCACTGGCATAGGTTGTTCCCAAGCTTGTGAATACCCTTTGAGAATGCTCAATTTTCTTTGTGGTTGGTTCGAGGAGGTTGACCTCGTCGATTTTATTTGTTTGACCATAAGGACGAGATCCGGTTGATGTAGATCCCTGATAGCCTCTACCGGTAGTTTTGGCTAGAACGCCCTTGCGGAGGTCATCTTCAATGCGGGTTCCGAGGATTTGTAAGTCCTGGGATGTTTTGATATCTCAGCAGGTTGGCATAAACTGGGCGGAGGTTGTTGACAAACTTCTCCACCAGAGATGATTCACTCAGCTTACTGACCAATTGAGTGCTTACCCTCCTCCAACGGGTTAGGAATTCTGTGAACCCTTCCTTATAATTCTGAGTTAGGACCTCAAGAGTGCGCGTGTTGGCTTGGATTTCGACGTTGTCGGCGTACTGTTTAGCAAATTCGACGGCGAATTCGTCCTAAGTGGTAATGCTCTTGGGATCAAGGGAATAGTACCATTGGCGGGGAATTGGTTCCAAGGATGACGGAAAGATCCGGGTGAAAAGTTCCTGCTTGACCCCCTTGATAGACATGTAGTCCTTAAAGGCCCGAATGTGATTGAGCGGGTCCTCCACTCCCTTATGTTAGGTTCATATACCTATTATTAGACTCTTCTAATGGTAAACAAATTAACATTTTAATATAAGTTCTTTAGATCTAGTGCATGCATAACTAAATAAGAAATAAAATGAGAAAACAATGATCCTTACATTGTTAAATATTTCGAAATGGGCATAAGTAAGGTCTCCTACCTTCACTTGTTCTTGAGCTTAAATGTCAATGGAAGATCCTCCAACCTTGGTCTCAAATGTAGAAACCCTCCTCAAGAGATTCACCCAAGATTAGCCCTTATCACTACTAAATAATATTAGCTAGATATTCATTTAGTAGTCTACCTTAAAATTGACTACTAATACTCATATATTACATTAATAATATTAGTAGTATTTTGAACAATCTAGATCAAAACTTCTCACGTTTTAGAGAAAGAAAACTAAGTGTGTGAGAGAGGTTTTTTCATGTGAATGAATGTCCAAAAAATAATAGAACAAATTCTCTTCAAGTACATGGGAAAACCGGTGGGGAAGGCTCCCTTTTGGGAGACCTATGCACATATATTCTCATAATTCTCCTTATCAATGTGATAGGTATGCATGCCTATTAGACTAGCTAATAAAGTGGCTTATTTATTTTCAATAAACAAACAACCCACTAACTCCTAATTCCACCATCATTTCGGCCCATTACATAAAATAGACATCCATTTTATTTTGTCAATTTGTCATTTGTCACACAATGTGTCACATGTACCATGTAGCATGTTTTTAATTATTTCTAATGCATATTTATCAAATAAATATCATTATTTACATTAATCAAATTACATATAACAAATTGTCTAGTAATACTTGATCACATAAATAAAATGGGTCATATAATTATAATTCACAATATTTTGTAATTATAATTAACCATTCATTCTTATCTCTATTGTTTCATAAAGAATAATCAATTTTAGTAATAAAATCTTTTAATTACTAAAATAAATCTTATTTAATCAAATTACAATAAGATATAAATATACTCACTCACAAATGAATTGTTCAAATTTAAGGAATTAATTAACTTGTATCAATATACAACTAATTAACTTTACTGATAAGGGCATCATCCTATAGGTGTGACCTTAAGGGATCAACTGACCACCATCGTCCTACGACAGTAACGTCAAACTCTATCAAGCCAATCGTTATGGATTAATGTTGATCAGTTGACTACTTAATTTATCATCCGTTTTGTATTCTTAATTTGAGATTTAAACATGTGATCACACTATTGTTTTGGACACATACTCCAACACCTTAAACTTGGGTACATCAGTCAAGGTAAAGTTGTCGGGCAATTGATCCCCAACGGGTTCGAATCTTCGATTGTTCTCAAGGTGGATGTTGTTACCACGGGCTAGGAGTTGTTCTTCCAAGAGCTTGAGCCTTTTCTCGGTTTCAGTCAAAGGTGGAGTGTTGTGTTCTCCGGTTTCCTTGTTTTCCAAGGTGTCGATACGGGTCTCGACACGGTCCAAGGTGACCTTAAGAGCTTTGAGTAGGCTGGCTAGCTGAGTAGTGGTGAGATCTTTGTTGTCATCGTTGTTGTTGGATGATGCTGAAGACGGGGCCATGGCTCTGAGGCAAAAAATGGCTCACGTTACAACCCAATCCGACACGGTTTAACGACTAAATGAAGACAACACAAAAGATGGAAAGACACTTCAGACCCAACAAGACGAGGTAACCGTGTATGGTGCATCAGTGCTGACTGGATTCATGAAGTGACGGTGTTGACCGGATTTTGACTCGCGTTCAACGTAATGGCGTGACGCCGCTAAACGAGTCTCGATCTAAGACGACTCATAAGTAAAGACCCATAAGTACATTTGCTTCGACTCGATAGACACGAGGCGAAATTGGAATGGCGGACATAAATTTTCGAAAATAGAAATTTTCAAAAAGATTCATTTGTCGTTTTATAGACGACTTCTAAAGAGTAGGGATCTTCAAAAGGTCGACTAGTTGAAAAGTTGTCTTAAGTTTGTTTTCAGAAGACAATTTGAGTTCGAGTTGCGGCGGCTCTGAAAACAATGTGCTGTTTCCGAAGACGGCCTTTTGAAATCCAAAATCGTACGTTTGAAAATCCAGTTTTGAAAGGTTTTGAAAGGTTGTGGTCCCGGGGACGGTGTATGTTCCTCGGGATTTGAAAAAGCCTCGAAAAAGGTGTGTGCCATTTTCGGGTTTTGAAAGAGCCATTGTGTCGGCGCGAGACAGGTTAAAATCCGTGTCTCGACGCGGCGACTATAACGGCGTAAAAAGGTGTTTTTTTGAAATGGTTGAAGAAAACTGGGTTTAAAAATCGTCATTACGACGGTCTAAAAAGGCGTGCTTTTTGAAATGGTTGTAGAAAACCGAGTTTGAAAATCGTCATTATGATGGCCTAAAAATGCGCGCTGTTTGAAATGGTTGTAGAAAACCGGGTTTGAAAATCGTCATTACGAGGGCCTAAAAAGGCGTTCTTTTGAAATGGTTGTAGAAAACTGGGTTTAAAAATCGTCATTACGACGGCGTAAAAAGGCGTGCATTTTGAAATGGTTGTAGAAAACCAGATTTGAAAATCGTCATTACGACGGCCTAAAAAGGTGTGCTTTTGAAGTGGTTGTAGAAAACTGGGTTTGAAAATCATCATTACGACGGCCTAAAAAGGCGTGCAACGGTCGGCGAAAGACCGAGGTTTGAAATAACCATTATAACGGCGAGAAAGGGTGTTTTCGAAAGTTTTAAATGACACGAAAGGACTTATGATCACATAACACATAAGTGGTCCGTGGTTAAAGCTCGTCGTCAAAAGCTACAAACCAAAACAATATTTATAACTTCACAAACTACTCTTAGTAAAGAGGTAAGTAAAGGCCGGATCCCAAGGAATGGGTATTGATGTAGGATTCTCAATTGCAAGTGGTTGTGTCTTAGGGTGTCACGATTTGGGTTGAGATGAAATTGGTCTAAACTTATTAACTAGATAAAAGTAAAGCAATAAAAACAAGCAAGGTAATTAAAAGGGGATATAAACAATTGATTAACGGCACTAGGGTGTCATGGGTTCAAAGGGATTCATGGGAGTTGATCATACAAACATGTTCTCAATTATATAGCAATCACTTATTGTTGTGATGGGATCGAGTTGGTGTATAAGCTTACAATCCCTTAGACGGTTTGGGTCCCAGAGCTGAATCGATTAGATTGTACAACACCTACAAGTCGACTTAATCTTTTTATCCAACTATATGGATGGTCTAATGAGGCTCGAGTTATTTTATATGCTTACAAGCCTCATTATAAAGATAGGTGATTGGTAAAAAACGCAAGGATTCATAGGCTCGCATTTCATCAAACATAACATGTGCATAAGTTGAAATCACAAAAAGCAAGCAAATTAATTAAGAAAACATATTAGATTAAGCACGAATCATTCCCCATGTTTGTTTCCCCTAATTCCCAATTAACCCTAGCTAAGGAAACTACTCACTCATGATCAAGTTTAACATGCTAATAAGGTTGTCAATTATACTAACAAAGTAAAACATGATGAATAAATGAAAGTGATTAACAATAATTAAACAAGACTAAGAGAGAATTATACCTATGAAGATGATTCCAAATAATAAAGCAAAGAATAATAGAAGTACTTGATGATTGATGAAAAGTTGTCAATCCTCCAAATAAACCCAAATAATCTTCTAATTACCCAAAATAAAGGAAGAACAATAGAAAAAATTAAGGAAAGATTAAGATGTGATTAATATTGAGGATTGTATTACAACTAAATTAAGACTAATTTGAGAGTATTAAGAGATGATTACAACTTGATTGAGGATGGATTAAGACTTGATACCAATCTAGGTAGTACAAAGGGGTATTTGTACTAAAGATTAGGTACATTATTAGGGTTACTAAGGGCTTAAATGACTATTAAGACCCTAAGAAAAGTTGAGGAAATGCTACTCCCGAGGGAAATGAGCGGATCCTCTTGCTAGTCCTGCCTCAATCCGCTCATCCAGTGGTAAGACACGGGCCCTTCTGACTTGTGATCCGCTCGGATCGTGGGGAAGATTCTCGGATCCAGGTGCTGCAAGCCGCTCGTCTTGGTCACAAGACGCCCGGATCTTGGTGCTTTGAGACGCCCGGATTGTGCTCGATCAGCTCGGATTCCTGGACAGACTGCTTTTCTTCTTTTGCTCCTTAACAATCCTCAAGGATCATGTCGGGGATACAAGGATCCTTTCATCATTGCCCATTTCACTTTATTATCTACTTAGGCCTCTAGTGTTAGTCTTCTCTTTGTTGCTTGGTCATTAGATGCGATCAATTTAGCTCCATTTTGCCTCATAAATGCAAGGTTAGCAATCCTTTCCTACCAAGGAGACAAAACCTCAAAGAATATGCAAAATGGGACACTAAAGATAGTAAATGACCCAAATAAGTGCTATAAAGCATAAGAACGAGGTTAATTCGGAGAGTAAATGTCCCCAAATATGAGTCACATCAATAAGCACTCGCAGTTTCATTATATTATGCATAATGTTAACACGGATTTTGGCTTAAAAGGGTGGGTTACCGACCAAGCGATCAAACCCCGATTTTCGAGAGGGATACCAATCCAAACAAAATGTGTAAGGAGGGTACCTTAGCCTCGTGCACGAAGGAAATGAAAGCTCCTTGACGAAACAGAAATGTGTAACGTCAACGGTATGCTTGACTCAATCGGCATTCGAAACGCGGGGATGAGAAAACTTACGCCGATGGGACGAGCCGATTGGTCAAAAAAGGTAAGGTTGTGGGCCCGGACAAGGAACCCGACTTATGACCGTAATATCAATTAATGCATTTGAAACAAGACCTCGTTCGAGTTTCACTATCTAGGGATCAAAAAGACACAAGTGTCCTAGTTTTCCCCAGCGGAATCACCAATCTGTCGACATGGGTCACCTGCGACGCCCAGCCGATCCGTGGACATGGTAGCTGTTGTTGAAAGCCACGTTCGGTGTCGTACAAATGCTTTCGACCGGATCGTTTTAGATCGGTCGGTTTCGTCTCGGCAAGGGTTTCGAAAAGATGCAAGAGATGTTCGGAGTCGCCACCAAGCATTTGTGTGATGCTTGGAACACGTTCGAATCCATTTTCATAAAGCTTCATTTGTCGTTTTATGGAAGACTTCCGAAGAGTAGGGATCTTCAAAAGGTCGACCAGTTGAAAAGTTGTCTTAAGTTTATTTTCAGTAGACGGTTTGAGTTCGAGTTGCGGTAGCTCTAAAAACAATGTGCTGTTTCCGAAGACGGCCTTTTAAAATCCAAAATCGTGCGTTTTGAAAATCAAGTTTTGAAAGGTTTGAAAAGGTTATGGTCCCGGAGACGGTGTATGGTCCTCGGGATTTGAAAAAGCCTCGAAAAAGGGTGTGTGCCATTTTCGGGTTTTGAAAGAGCCATTGTGTCGGCGCGAGACAAGTTTAAATCCGTGTCTTGACGCGGCGATTATAACGGCGTAAAAAGGTGTTTTTTTGAAATGGTTATAGAAAACCGGGTTTGAAAATTATCATAACGACAGCCTAAAAAGGTGTTCTTTTTAAATGGTTGTTGAAAACCAGGTTTGAAAATCGTCATTACGATGGCCTAAAAAGGCATGCTTTTTGAAATGGTTGTAGAAAACCGGGTTTGAAAATCGTCACTACGACGGCCTAGAAAGGCGTGCTTTTGAAATGGTTGTAGAAAACCTGGTTTGAAAATCGTCATTACGACGGCATAAAAAGGCGTGCATTTTAAAATGGTTGTAGAAAACCGGGTTTGAAAATAGTCATTATGACGGTCTAAGAAGGCTTGCGTTTGAAATGGTTGTAGAAAAACGGGTTTGAAAATCGTCATTACGAAGGCTTAAAAAGGTGTGCAACCGTCGGCGAAAGACCGAGGTTTGAAATGGCCATTATAACGGCGAAAAAGGGTGTTTTTGAAAGTTTGAAATGACACGGAAGGACTTATGATCACATAACACATAAGTGGTCCGTGGTTAAAACTCGTCGTCAAAAGCTACAAACCAAAACAATATTTATAACTTCATGACACGTCTGTCGCATACCTGTCAAAAATACCAACTGGCTCTAACTAATATAGCTAGGGAAGTCGGGTCGAATCCACAGAGAGGTAGGAAATTGTCAGCTAAATCTAAGTTCGTCAAGGTAACCAAATGGGGGTTTTTAATTGTGATACTCTAAACTAAAAGGAATAAGGAAAAGAGAATAAAAGAAAGGAATTAAACAGATAGAGAGAAACAGCTAAGACAAACGGTTCACCATAATCATCCGGTCAAGTAACCTAGGTCTCAGGTCAATGTTAATACGGTCAAAGGGGTAGCGAACGTCACCTTTCGGTCCTTAATTCACCCTAAAGCGTAAACAGCTTAACTTTCGCCCTCACTGCAATACCCTATTGTTCGCTACTAGTCTCGCCTTTTCCAACCTTTCGGTCCAGGTCAAGGATCACTAAGAAATAAATGTCTAATTGCGTCGACTAAATTAGACGGATACAATTAATTGTAGCATTTAACCAACAAAGCCCTTACTAGCATTAACCCAATAAATCGATTACTATTCCCTCATAATTATGGATTCCCTATAGTCTTAGCATAAGAAAATTAGCTACTCATGATCATTGAATTATCAATAACAACAAATAAATAATTAAAACTAGACATGATGATGAAACTAATAAGGATTCAATAAAAGCAATTATGATAACAATTAAAAGGGGGAGAAAATTAAAGCAATAAATAAGATTAAGAATAAAAGTAGAGTGATAATACCAATCGCGAAATCCAAATCCGAGTAGCAAAGTGTAAAGAAAGAGTAAAATCCAAAGAACAGTGACAAAGTATATGTGAAAATGAACGAACGAACCAAGAGCGGAGTAACGTAGTTCACTCCCTCAGTCTTATACTAAAAATCCCTCCTAAACCTAATCTATGGACTAATACAAAGGCCCATAAGATAATTTAGGCGGAAATTAACTAAAGCACAAGAAACCACTCGATCGAGTAGAAATAAACTACTCGATCGAGCATATCATCACCAAACCACTCGATCGAGTGGAAATAAACCACTCGATCGAGCACTTCTTGCAAAAACTCCTCGATTGACTCCTTAAGCTGCTCGATCGACCAATCTTGAGTATATAGAGCATTCGATCGAGTAGAAAACCACTCGATCGAGCTATTTAGGTACGTTGGTCCTTGAATTACTTCCCGAACTCAGCTCACGCGCCTTCCAAGTGTTAGATTTCCAAGTCCCGGCTCCTTAATCTCCATGAATGCATACAATTAGGACAAATTAGGCTCGATTTAGCTCCTCTTCGGTTAATTCCTGCAGATTACATAAAACGAACCAAAGTAGAATATTCGGGGGCATTTGTAGCCAGATGCTACATAAAAAGTACAGAAATGCGTGTAAAAATGAGGTAGAAACCTTATATAAAAGACACGCATCAAATCTCCCCAAACCAAACCTTTGCTTGTCCCCAAGCAAATATGAATGAAACTAGGAATAAACAATGGAACGGGACCAACGCATCAGCTACAAATCACCCACTAGAACCAATTTAATGCGACAAAATGACAAAACGGCAAATGAGAAGTGCAAACGAGTTAAATCAATGTTTCAAACTTACTGAACCGTCGACCTTGCAAGATTCAAAAGATATCGGACTCTCTCGGGTCGCTCGTCACTCAAAATTAAGCACAAGGTAAGTATATATGTGAAAGATAGAAAGAAGTAAAGACACTCACCTAACTCGACCTATAAGAGCATGCATGCAGTTAACAAGAATAAAGTCTCTACAACCGTACATATGCATTCCAACCATACTAATGACCAAGACACATGCCGAGGACTTACATTTGGGTAAGTGAGATAATGGGTAAGAAGGGGCTAAAATGAATTTGGATATGTGGAGTTAGTAGCCGGGCTAGCAACAGCGGATCCAAATATAAACTGCATCCCAACTTGGTACTCAATATAGCAGGATGAAACGGTGCAAAACTATGCACTAAGCTCACGAAACACCAAAAATCGTCAATTCCCCATAAGATATAAGTAGGACATGGGAGTGAAAATCATTAACCAATTTTTCTTTCACAAATGATTTTTCTTTTTCTTTTTTTTTTTTTCTTTTTTTTTCTTTTCGTTTCATTTTTTTTTTCATCAATTCTCTTTTTTTTTTCTCATTCCCTTCAATTCTTCCACCATCTTCTGAAATCAGATATAATAACCATATTGCAATAAAACATTCCAAAAAATACTCATTGATACTGTCGTTTCGTACCAAAAGTAAAATACCTAAGTACTACTAACAGAAGTCAGTGGTAAGTAGGGTCGATCTCCACAGGGAGGCGGTGTACTATCTATTTGTCTATTTATCTGTCTAAATGTCACTAATGGGGGTTGAATTGATTTTAACTAAACTACTAAGGCTAAAGGCAAGAGAAAAAGGATAAAGGGAATTAGCAATAAGAGAAAGGGAGTATGCTAGGAGTCGGTCTACCGTGGCAGCTATCAGATCTTATACTATCGGGAATACTAAGGCGATTAGACTATTGATAAGAAGAGCTATGGTCGTCACCTTTCGGTCCTTAAACCGCCCTAGAGCGTAAACAGCTTAACTTTCGCCCTCACTGCAATACCCTATTGTAATTAAGCAAGTCTTCCCTTCCAATCTTTCGATCCAGGTCGGGGTTAACTAGATTTATGGTCTCCTGCATGCATTCATTCGACCGGATAACAATTAAATTGCCCAATACAATTCCTATCGCAAGGCTAATCTATATAAGTCAATTAAAACATCGCTACCACGGCTTCCCTAATCCTAACATACTACGGGAATTAGCTACGCATAATTAAAGGAAGAACAAGAAATAAAGGAGAAACAATAAATAACATTAAGAAATTAAGGAGAAAAAGGGAGAGAAATTACTGAATTAAATAGTCCTAAATGAAAGAACAAAGTAACAGTGTAAAAGTAATGATCTCCGAGAGAAGAGAAGAGAGAGAGGAGTACGTATATTGATCCCCTTTGATTTATATATAACCTCAAAACATAAAACCTAATCTAAACTTCACGTGAATATAAGCCCAATAGCTTGTAACTGCTCGATCGAACAGTTAAGTCACTCGATCGAACAGTTCCTGCATCTGTTTACTCGATCGACCAAAGATAAGGCTCGATCGAACAGTTGGCCACTCGATCGAACAGTTCCTTCGTCTGTTTACTCGATCGACCAAAAGAAACTGCTCGATCGAGTGGTTCCTGGTTCCAGCTCGTGTTGGTCTTGTAATTTGGTCTTTGACTTGTCCTTTTAGCTCCCGAAACACCTTCACGCATCCCAAGACAGCAATAAATCCCGCTCCAAATTATCTCTTCCTCCAAATGCATGCTAAACGGACGGTAAATAGCTTGATTCTACTACTTTCGGATCCATTCCTGCAAATAAGACAAAATACACCAAAGTAGCATATTCGGGGCATTTCGTAGCATAAAACCACGATAAAAGCATAAAGATACGCGCATAAAATATGCTAAAAAGACTATATAAAATGCACGTATCAAATCTCCCCAAACCAAACCTTTACTCGTCCCCGAGTAAACCAAAATGCAACTAAAGGAAAGGAAAAAGATAACTCAGAGCCAGCTACAAATGCCCACTTAAACCAATTTAATACAAGCAAACTAACACTTAAAGCAAGACAGTCAAATGCAAACGAGTTATAAGATGTTTATAAAAGTAGCTGAACCGTCGACCTTGCAAGACCTTTAATAATGGACTCTCACGGGTCACTCTTTCTCTCATGAAGCAAAGGGCAAGCATATATATGTAAGAGAGAAAGAAAAATAGTCGCTCACCTAGACTACGACCCACATAAACATGCATGCAACTAATATGATAGACAATTCTAGCTACCGTACACACATTCCAACCAAACAAGGTCCTGTCACAGCTGAGGGCTTACAAAAATATGGTAAAGTGAGGCAATGGGTAAGAAAAGGCAAAACATTTATGGGAATGTGGAGGTATAGGTGATCAAGCTAGTACCTAAACAAAACCATATATCAACATCCGATTCCAACTCAATTATGAAATAAACACATGCCCTTACTTGGCATAAAATCTCACCAAACCAAACCAAACATACTCCTCAAAAGGTATAAGATAGAGCATAGGAGCAGAAACCGTCTCATCAACATCTTTTTTTCTCTTTTCTATTTTTTTTCGTTTTTCATTTCTTTTTTTTCGAATTCTTTTTTTTTCAACATCTCTTTTTTTTCCTTCTTTTTCACGTCTTTTTTTTTTCATCAACCTCCTTTTCTTCATAAATTACCAACTCCAATTCAACAGAATACAGGCCAAACTTGATACAATAGACAAAATACCGCAGAAACAATCTAAACTAGCTTGATAAGGCAGGCTAAATTTGGATGTAGCTAAGGGTCAACTGGCAAATTTGGCTAATGTGGAGTTTATGGGTAAAAATGAAAGAAAGGGAATTTGTAAGCACCTCCCTGCATGTGACACCAACCACTAACCCGAATGTATGACGGCAAAAAGCAATTGAATTTCATATTTGTGCAAATTAATGAACATGTTATGCAAGGAGTAACTACTCACAATCCTACATGAACTGGTCATAAATGACACCAGCTTATAAGGCTCTAAATCTTAGAAATTATAAGTAGGTTGCCAAAATTTCAGGTCAAGTCTATTCGTTCAGCTAAATTTTAACATTAACTCGTAGATTATGCAAAAGACAAAGCTAAAAGATAATAGTTTAATGCAAGGCTTAAGCAAAAAGACAGTTGCAGTGCAATATCATCATTGAAATCTACCGTTCCGACTCAACCTATATGCTAAAATAAACGTGAATTTTTTTTTGAATTTTTAACAATTTTCTGATTTTTATTGAATTTTTTTTTTTTTGAATTTTAACGAAAATAAACAACAATGCAAACATAAATTAAACATGATAACAGAAATGCAATAAAAACAAGATGCAGACACAGATATGGATGCACAACCTCCCCAAACCAAACCGTACAATGCGCCCATTGTACCCAAACATGGAAAGGAAATGCAAACTATGGAGAAAGAGAGTAAAAGCGGAAAACTTACAAGATAGCGCGAATAAAGGGACCTCCCCAAACCGACCATGAAATGGGAGGTTGCTAAGGGCCCGGAAAACCGTCTCAGGAAGCTAATCCAAGTCAATAACACTCGATCAAGAGGGATAGTAGCTGATCGAGTAGAATGGGCGCTCAAAACTGCTCGATCGAGTAAAATAGCAGTCGATCGAGTGGTTCTCTATTTGCAGGTGGTCGATCGAGAGGAAGGTCTGCTCGATCGAAGGGAATTTCCGGCAAAAGTGCTCGATCGAGTAAAATAGCTACTCGATCGAGTGATTCTCAGCTAGTACCTGCAAAACGCAATGAAAAACAGCCCGCAAACTAACAAGACAAGCATACTGAGATAGTCTATGGTATAAAACCATTTATTACAACTGAAATTGAATAAAAAGCAAAATAAAATCTCCGGTTTCCTCCCGGTAGCGCTAGCTTCTTGATCAGTCCTTGACCTTCTTTTTCTTCGATCCTTTATAATTAATCACAATCAAAACAGCTCAAAGCGCGCAGCAACCTGTCAAATAGCTGCGCATGTGCTACACAAAAGAGTAAGTAGCACCAAAGTGGAATAGCAAAGTAGGAAATAAAGATATGTAAACATTTAAGTCTAACAAATTTCCTATGTGTGCTCCTAATTTTATCCACAAAATAAAGGAGCGACGGAGCAATTGACGATAATTTAGGACTCCAATTCAGATTAACGATTTTAAAATGACAAGGATGGTGAGAAATTGCTAATTTATGCGTCCACATATGAGGGGGTATAGCTTTGAAAAAGGAAGCATGAATAAGACGAGGCAATTTACAAATAATAATGAAATTACCGTTTACTACCTCAGGTTGATCACTCTTAATGACGGAATCATAGATAAAAGAATTCATTACCTCTTCCGTGCTAGGAGTAATCACCGACTCAGCTGTCCTTTTGTCACCCTCAGTGGAATCCGTCCCGTAAATCTCAGCCTCAAGCGCATCTAACTCGGCTTTGAATAAGGGGGATTCACCATAACCGTTATCATCGTCAAAATCGTCATCAAAATCAAGCCCAAATGACGAACCAAAGCTCCCAATGGCCAAACTACTCGATCGAGTAGAATCTTCATTCGATCGAGCAGTTTCCTCCTGATTTTCACTCGATCGAGTAGAATGTTCACTCGATCGAGCACCTTCTCCTGGAAAATCACTCGATCGACCGATATTACTCACTTGATCGAGTGATTCCTCCTGTACAGCGCTGAAATCCTCGTTTGGGGCAGTGAAATATGATAGAAACTCGTCATCCGAGTCATAGAGATCATCCTCAGCATTGGGTAACACGGTATCCTCAGAGGAAGAACTGCTCTCAGCAAGGTATACTTCTTCTTCTTGCATCTCAGCTGCTATCTGAGCAACTACAGATTCGAGCTCATGGAATCGAGCGTCCATATTTTTATTGCTCTCTTGCATTTGTGATACAAGCGTTACCATTGAATATGTCAGCTCCGCGATCTCTTCTATCTCCATCTCGGCTGCTAACTGAGCAACTACGGACTCGAGCTTATCAACTCGCGAGAAGTATTCTTGCGCTTGGAATGCAAGTGTCTCCATCAAGGATTTCAGCTCCGCAATCTCTTCTTCTTGTATCTCAGGAGGATCTTGTTGCGGTGGCCATTGATAGGGTGGATGTGGCGGCACAACTACAGCTGCATTGTGCTCAGCAGAACCACATCTCCTTGAGGATCACCTACTGCTCCATATAATAGGACATCGGTGATGGGTCAAAGGTACTCAAGCCTTCCCTTTGACTGTCTTTCACCTAGAACTGTCTAGGTAGTACCTGTGAGGCCTATCAAAACAGCACTTAAAGGAAAAAGATTAAAACGGCCTCAAGGGAAAAAATCCCCTGAGGCTAAAAACGGATAAAATTAAACAAATAAATAAATAGATTGCCTCCCCGGCAACGGCGCCAAAATTTGATACTGTCGTTTCGTACCAAAAATAAAATACCTAAGTACTACTAACAGAAGTCAGTGGTAAGTAGGGTCGATCTCCACATGGAGGCGGTGTTTTATCTATTTGTCTATTTATCTGTCTAAATGTCACTAATGGGGGTTGAATTGATTTTAACTAAACTACTAAGGCTAAAGGCAAGAGAAAAAGGATAAAGGGAATTAGCAATAAGAGAAAGGGAGTATGCTAGGAGTCGGTCTACCGTGGCAGCTATCAGATCTTATACTATCGGGAATACTAAGGCGATTAGACTATTGATAAGAAGAGCTATGGTCGTCACCTTTCGGTCCTTAAACCGCCCTAGAGCGTAAACAGCTTAACTTTCGCCCTCACTGCAATACCCTATTGTAATTAAGCAAGTCTTCCCTTCCAATCTTTCGATCCAGGTCGGGGTTAACTAGATTTATGGTCTCCTGCATGCATTCATTCGACCGGATAACAATTAAATTGCCCAATACAATTCCTATCGCAAGGCTAATCTATATAAGTCAATTAAAACATCGCTACCACGGCTTCCCTAATCCTAACATACTACGGGAATTAGCTACGCATAATTAAAGGAAGAACAAGAAATAAAGGAGAAACAATAAATAACATTAAGAAATTAAGGAGAAAAAGGGAGAGAAATTACTGAATTAAATAGTCCGGAAATGAAAGAACAAAGTAACAGTGTAAAAGTAACAGTCTCCGAGAGAAGAGAAGAGAGAGAGGAGTACGTATATTGATCCCCTTTGATTTATATATAACCTCAAAACATAAAACCTAATCTAAACTTCACGTGAATATAAGCCCAATAGCTTGTAACTGCTCGATCGAACAGTTAAGTCACTCGATCGAACAGTTCCTGCATCTGTTTACTCGATCGACCAAAGATAAGGCTCGATCGAACAGTTGGCCACTCGATCGAACAGTTCCTTCGTCTGTTTACTCGATCGACCAAAAGAAACTGCTCGATCGAGTGGTTCCTGGTTCCAGCTCGTGTTGGTCTTGTAATTTTGTCTTTGACTTGTCCTTTTAGCTCCCGAAACACCTTCACGCATCCCAAGACAGCAATAAATCCCGCTCCAAATTATCTCTTCCTCCAAATGCATGCTAAACGGACGGTAAATAGCTTGATTCTACTACTTTCGGATCCATTCCTGCAAATAAGACAAAATACACCAAAGTAGCATATTCGGGGCATTTCGTAGCATAAAACCACGATAAAAGCATAAAGATACGCGCATAAAATAGGCTAAAAAGACTATATAAAATGCACGTATCATTCATCACTAGCTCGGCTAGGGTAGGAAGTATTATAGAAAGTAGTTAATAGGACAAAAAGGCAATTTGTCTATGTGAGGCTCATGGGTAAAATGAAGTAAAGGGAATTGCCTCTCCTAACATGTGTCACCATCCACAAACCGAATGCATACAGGTATTAAGAAGACTAGACTCATGCTTATACAAATTGATGTTACATGTCTTAAAGAGAGTACTACTCACATCCTAAATGAAACCGGTCATGAATGTCACCGGTTTATAAAGCTCTAACCTCAGAATGTAAAGTAGCTTGCCGACATATTGAATCAAGTCTATTCGTTCAGATAAGAAAGAAACAAAAACTCGTAGATTATGCACATAATCATGCCAAATAAATGTCAAGAATATGCAAGGCTCAGGTAAGGGTTTAAAGTAGCGTCAATGTTCAAACGTTCCGACTCAAATTAAACATGAAAATTTTTTAAATTTTATGTGACTTTTTTTGTTGGAATTAAAAGCAATAATGAATGCGATAATAATAAACGTGCAAGCAAAAATGCAAGAAAACATGCAGACATAGATATGGGTGCATACCTCCCCAAACCAAACCGTACAATGCCCTCATTGTACCAAAAATAGGGAAAGAAATGCAAACTAAAGAGAAAAGGATAAACGGAGTCGGAAAACTTACAAAACGTCATGAGGAGGGACCTCCCCAAACCGACCATGAACATGGGAGGTCAAAGAAAGTCAAACAGTAGCTCCATAGACAGAAAACATCAGCTGGGAGTCAAAACTACTCGATCGAGCACTTGGAACTGCTCGATCGAGTAAACTGATGCATGGAAGGACTCGATCGAGTAGAAAACCACTCGATCGAGTAAGCATGATTTGGGTTTTGGTCGATCGAGGACAATACCACTCGATCGAGTGAAAACTACCTCAAAAAGTGCTCGATCGAGCACAATATCATTCGATCGAGTACTTTAACCTGCAAAACACGCATAAAAAGCAAGGAAATACATGGGAAGTTCGTAAAACAGCGTCTAAAGTTCAACGTAAAGCTAAAGAGAAATTTAATAGTTCAACAAAAGTACAATAAAATAGTGCGGGCTGCCTCCCGGAGAGCGCTGGTTTAAGAGGTCCCGCACGACCTTTCTGGCATCAATTAACTGGCGCGTCAAGCTCGTCGAAGCGTAAGACTTCAACGCGATTGTCTGCTTCAGTCGCTTCGTGGTAATGCTTCACATATTTGCCATTCACCTTGAATCTATGACCCTCGGAATCTTCAAGCTCTACGGACCCAAATTTAGTGACAGCTGTCACCGTATAAGGACCACTCCACCGGACTTGACTTGCCAGAAATAATCTCAACCGGGCATTAAACAAAGAAAGACCTTTTGCCCAACATGAAACTCCCGAGGTAGGATTCTCTTGTCATGCCATCTCTTCGTCTTTTCCTTGTAAATGCGCGAGCTGTCATAGGCATTAAGCCTAAACTCCTCCAATTCATCTAGCTGCAAGAGACGGTTCTGACCACACAACTTAGGATCATAATTAAGCTCACGAATTGCCCACCAGGCCTTACATTCCAGTTCAACAGGTAAGTGACACGATTTCCCATAAACTAGCCTATAAGGTGATGCACCAATTGGTGTCTTAAAGGCAGTTCTGTAAGCCTATAATGTGTCATCTAGCTTAAGACTCCAGTCCTTCCGTGATTTAGAAACTACCTTAGACAAGATCTCTTTCAACTCGCGATTAGAGACCTCAACCTGACCACTAGTTTGGGGATGATACCCCAAACCTCACCGGTGTTGGACATTAACTTTAGACAGAATAGAAGTTAGTTTCTTTTCTTTAAAATGCATTCCCCCATCACTAATGACGACCCTAGGGTCACCAAATCGGGGAAATATGATCTTTTTAAACATCTTTATCACGGTCTTAGCATCACAATGAGGTGAGGCAATTGCCTCAACCCATTTCGACACATAGTCAACAGCCACTAAGACATACCTGTTACCTTTACTGGATGGGAACGGTCCTTGGAAATCAATGCCCCAGACATCGAAGACCTCAACCTCTAGGATGCCGTTTTGTGGCATCTCATGTCTCTTTGAAATGTTCCCTGATCGTTGGCAAGCATCACAAGCTGAAACAAAAGACTTGGCGTCAGCAAACAAAGAAGGCCAGTAAAAACCAGACTGAAGTACCTTAGCCACGGTGCGCGATGGACCGTGGTGACCACCATATGAAGAGGAGTGACAGCCTTCCAAGACTATTTTGGTCTCCCACTGCGGAATACATCGTCTGTAGAGACCGTCTGCACATTCCTTAAACAAGTAAGGATCATCCCAGAAGTACTGTTTAGCGTTATACAGAAAACGCTTCTTCTGCTGATGAGAAAGGTCGGTGCGACTTGCCACGACAACGAAGTTAGCTATATCTGCATACCAAGGTTCTTGGTTAACAATAGACGATATAACAGCAATTAAAGCATCGTCAGGAAAAGAATCATCTATCGGTAGAGAATCTTCCCCTTCTTGTCGCATCAGTCGCGACAAGTGATCAGCTACAACATTCTCAGCTCCTTTCTTATCCTTAATCTGCAAATCAAACTCCTGAAGAAGGAGTATCCATCTCAGTATCCGTGGTTTAGCCTCCTTCTTAGCAAGAAGATGCCTCAAAGCTGCATGGTCGGTAAAAAACAAGAACCTCGACCCAACTAAATAAGTGCGAAACTTCTCTAAGGCATAAACTACGCTAAATAGCTCTTTCTCGGTGGTAGTGTACTTCACTTGAGCCTCATCCAGAGTTCGGCTCGCATAGTAGATAGCATTCAAAGCTTTGTCTTTCCTTTGGCCCAAAGACCGCTCCTAGTGCATAGTCACTCGCATCACACATAATCTCAAACGGCAAGTCCCAATCGGGAGGGTCAGTATGATCGGCGCAGAGACTAAGGCCTGCTTTAACCTGTTAAAAGCGAAAGACAATCATCGATAAACACAAAAGGGCATCCTTAAGTAGCAATTGTGTAAGTGGTTTAGCAATTTTGGAGAAATCCTTGATAAACCGGCGATAAAAACCGGCGTGACCAAGGAAGCTCCTCACCCCCTTAACATTAAAAGGAGGTGGTAATTGCTGAATCACTTCCACCTTTGCTTTATCAACCTCTATTCCCCTATCAGAAACTAAGTGCCCTAAGACAACTCCCTCGTTGACCATAAAGTGGCACTTCTCCCGATTCGAAGACAAGATTAACCTCAATGCAAATACTGCAACACTTTCTCAAGGTTAGACAGACAGTTAGAAAAATCACTTCCATATACACTGAAATCGTCCATAAAAACTTCCATGATAGACTCAATATACTCTGAAAATATCCCCATCATACACCTTTGAAAGGTGGCAGGGGCATTACACAAACAAAAAGGCATCCTGCGATAAGCAAAAACGCCTTGAGGGCAAGTAAATGTAGTCTTAGCCTGATCGTCTCGGTGGATAGGGATCTGAAAGAACCCTGAATACCCGTCTAAATAGCAGAAAAATTTATGTGAAGCTAACCTTTCTACCATTTGATCAATAAAAGGAAGGGGAAAGTGATCTTTCTTGGTGGCGGCATTCACCGTTCGTAATCTATGCACATCCGCCAACCAGTCACTACCCGAGTAGGTATTAATTCATTCTTTTCATTCTTAACAACAGTTGTCCCTCCTTTCTTCGGGACCACCTGTACTGGACTCACCCATCTAGAATTACCGACATAATAAATAATACCTGCATCCAGCAGCTTCATTACCTAAGCCATCACAACATCCTGCATCTTCTGGTTCAGCCGGCGCTGACCCTGTCTGCAAGGTTTGTGATCTTCCTCCAGCTCTATCTTGTGCATACAAACGTCGGGACTAATCCCCTTGATATCATCCAGTGAATAACCCATTGCCTTCCTGTTTTTCTTAAGTACAGCTAACAAAGAGGTCAGCTGATCATCATTAAGCTTGGCACTAACAATGACTGGATATTGCTTTGTATCGTCAAGGAAAACATATTTAAGATGAGAAGGGAGAGGCTTACGTTCCGGTACCTTTACCTCAATGGAGCAAAGAGTGCTAATCATTTGTTCCACCTGCTCTCCCTCATGCTCATCTAAATCATCAACAAGCAAATCCAACGCAGCGTCATCGTCGTGGGCTATCTGCACACTCATCAAAAAGCATAAGAGCTTCTAGTGGGTCCTTCATAAAAGAACCCGGCCAGAAGTCATAAATAGACTCGTCAATGATATCGACCGAATAGCAAGTGTCCTCTATCATTGGGCGAGCCAAAGTGCTAGGCAGACTGAAAGTGATAGTGTCATCCCCTACTGCAAGAGTCAAACGGCCTTGTCTGACCTCAATAATGGCCCCAGCTGTACAAAGGAATGGTCTTCCTAAGATAATTTGGGTCCGGGTGTCCTCAGCTATATCCAAAACAATGAAATCTACTGGGATATAAAGCTTGCCTATTTTCATAGGCACGTCCTCCAAGACACCTAAGGGCTTCCTAACAGACCTATCAGCCATCTGTAGGGTAACGTTAGTCACTTTAAAATGACTCATGTTCAATTTCTTGCAGACAGGAAGGGGCATGACACTGACACTGGCACCCAAATTGCAAAGGGCCTTATCAATGACCATGTTGCCTATAATACAGGTGATGGAAAAGCTGCCCGGGTCCTTCATTTTAGGCGGACTCTTATTCAAAAGCAAATTACTAGACTCTTCCATAAATGAAATCGTCTCAAACTCACTCAAATTTCTCTTACGCGTCACAATATCCTTCATAAATTTAGCGTAAGTGGGTACCTGAATAACAAGTTACCTGGAGGTTCTTCACAATGTCCACAAACTTACCGTACTGTTGCTCGATCTTTGCGTCCTTTAGACGGCCTGGAAAGGGTATCCTGGTAGCAACAAGTGGACCCGCAACTTTTCCTTTACCTTTATCTATGCGTGACGTCTCCACAGCAGGGGAAGATGACAAGGTAGCGGCATTAGATAGCAAAATAGGATCTCCGCCACTTAAAGTACTCGATCGAGCACTTATATCACTCGATCGACCATTCTCTTCTTCTGTTTCACTCGATCGACCAGCTTTGTCACTCGATCGAGTGATTTCTGCAGCAAACTCGTTCGATCGAGTAATAATATCACTCGATCGACCAACAGCAAATTGTGCACCACTCGATCGACCAGTAATTTCACTCGATCGAGTGATAGGGTGAATTGATTCACTCGATCGAGTAGAGAAATCACTCGATCGAGTATCTTGATTACACGCTGCAAGTATTTCGGTTAAGAATTCATCTAGATCGTCCTCCGGGGTATCGTCAACTATCAAAACCTCGTCTTCTTCATGGGTAAGGCCATTTTGAAAATTCATTGCACTGACTGGATCGCATATTGGAAGAAGCTTGGTTTGGTCTTTCGCGAGTGTCAACTGCGCGACTTGTTCTTTCAATTCCGATATGACCGTTTCAGATTGCCGTGATATACTCATCACAATAGATTTTAATTCGGCAATTTCTTCACTTGCAGAAGGAGAGACCGGCTGCGGTACTGGCGTAGAAGGGGTAGAGACATTCTTTATTTCTTCATACGGCTGAGAGAAAGGAACTCCCCGCTTGTATTTCTGATAGGTAAGAACGCGCTCTACACTTTCCATGCACAAGATAGGGTCGTGCCCTTCCATGCCACATCTACCACATGGCTCTGTATGCTCAGTAATCGTAGGCATCTTGGCAAATAGACTTACAAAGCAACGAACAATCTGCAAAACTAATCAAAACTTTGCGGAAATTAGATCAGCCTCAAGGAATAAATTCCTTGAGACAAGGGACAAACTTAACTAAAGCAACAAATTACGCCACCTCCCCGGCAACGGCGCCAAAATTTGACACGTCTGTCGCGTACCTGTCAAAAATACCAACTGGCTCTAACTAATATAGCTAGGGAAGTCGGGTCGAATCCACAGAGAGGTAGGAAATTGTCAGCTAAATCTAAGTTCGTCAAGGTAACCAAATGGGGGTTTTTAATTGTGATACTCTAAACTAAAAGGAATAAGGAAAAGAGAATAAAAGAAAGGAATTAAACAGATAGAGAGAAACAGCTAAGACAAACGGTTCACCATAATCATCCGGTCAAGTAACCTAGGTCTCAGGTCAATGTTAATACGGTCAAAGGGGTAGCGAACGTCACCTTTCGGTCCTTAATTCACCCTAAAGCGTAAACAGCTTAACTTTCGCCCTCACTGCAATACCCTATTGTTCGCTACTAGTCTCGCCTTTTCCAACCTTTCGGTCCAGGTCAAGGATCACTAAGAAATAAATGTCTAATTGCGTCGACTAAATTAGACGGATACAATTAATTGTAGCATTTAACCAACAAAGCCCTTACTAGCATTAACCCAATAAATCGATTACTATTCCCTCATAATTATGGATTCCCTATAGTCTTAGCATAAGAAAATTAGCTACTCATGATCATTGAATTATCAATAACAACAAATAAATAATTAAAACTAGACATGATGATGAAACTAATAAGGATTCAATAAAAGCAATTATGATAACAATTAAAAGGGGGAGAAAATTAAAGCAATAAATAAGATTAAGAATAAAAGTAGAATGATAATACCAATCGCGAAATCCAAATCCGAGTAGCAAAGTGTAAAGAAAGAGTAAAATCCAAAGAACAGTGACAAAGTATATGTGAAAATGAACGAACGAACCAAGAGCGGAGTAACGTAGTTCACTCCCTCGCCTTATACTAAAAATCCCTCCTAAACCTAATCTATGGACTAATACAAAGGCCCATAAGATAATTTAGGCGGAAATTAACTAAAGCACAAGAAACCACTCGATCGAGTAGAAATAAACTACTCGATCGAGCATATCATCACCAAACCACTCGATCGAGTGGAAATAAACCACTCGATCGAGCACTTCTTGCAAAAACTCCTCGATTGACTCCTTAAGCTGCTCGATCGACCAATCTTGAGTATATAGAGCATTCGATCGAGTAGAAAACCACTCGATCGAGCTATTTAGGTACGTTGGTCCTTGAATTACTTCCCGAACTCAGCTCACGCGCCTTCCAAGTGTTAGATTTCCAAGTCCCGGCTCCTTAATCTCCATGAATGCATACAATTAGGACAAATTAGGCTCGATTTAGCTCCTCTTCGGTTAATTCCTGCAGATTACATAAAACGAACCAAAGTAGAATATTCGGGGGCATTTGTAGCCAGATGCTACATAAAAAGTACAGAAATGCGTGTAAAAATGAGGTAGAAACCTTATATAAAAGACACGCATCACTTCAAAAACTACTCTTAGTAAAGAGGTAAGTAAAGGTCGGATCCCAAGGGACGGGTATTGATGTAGGATTCTCAATTGCAAGTGGTTGTGTCTTAGGGTGTCACGATTTGGGTAGAGATGAATTTGGTCTAAACTAATTAACTAGATAAAAGTAAAGCAATGAAAACAAGCAAGGTAATTAAAAGGGGATGTAAACAATTGATTAAAGGCACTAGGGTGTCATGGGTTCATAAGGGATTCATGGGAGTTGATCATACAAACATGTTCTCAATTATATAGCAAGCACTTATTGTTGGGATGTGATCGAGTTGGTGTATAAGCTTACAATCCCTAAGACGGTTTGGGTCCCAGAACCGAATCGATTAGATTATACAACACCTACAAGTCGACCTAATCTTTCCTATCCAACTATATGGATGGTCTAATGAGGCTCGAGTTGTTTTATATGCTTACAAGCCTCATTGAAAAGATAGGTGATGGGTAAAAAAATGCAAGGATTCATAGGCTCGCATTTCATCAAACATAACATGTGCATAAGTTGAAATCACAAAAAGCTAGCAAATTAATTATGAAAACATATTAGATTAAGCATGAATCATTCCCCATGTTTGTTTCCCCTAATTTCAAATTAACCCTAGCTAAGGAAACTACTAACTCATGATCAAGTTTAGCATGCTAATAAGGTTGTCAATTATACTAACAAAGCAAAGAATGATGAATAAATGAAAGTAATTAACAATAATTAAACAAGACTAAGAGAGAATTATACCTATGAAGATGATTCCAAATAATAAAGCAAAGAATAATAGAAGTACTTGATGATTGATGGAAGGTTGTCAATCCTCCAAATAAACCCAAATAATCTTCTAATTACCCAAAATAAAGAAGAACAATAGAGAAATTAAGGAAACATTAAGATGTGATTAATATTGAGGATTGTATTACAACTAAATTAAGACGGCCTTTTAAAATCCAAAATTGTACGTTTTAAAAATCAAGTTTTGATAGGTTTGAAAAGGTTGTGGTCTCGGGGATGGTGTATGGTCCTCGGGATTTGAAAAAGCCTCGAAAAAGGGTGTGTGCCATTTTCGGGTTTTGAAAGAGCCATTATGTCGTTGCGAGACAGATTAAAATCCGTGTCTTGACGCGGCGATTATAACGGCGTAAAAAGGTGTTTTTTTTTAAATGGTTATAGAAAATCGGGTTTGAAAATCGTCATTACGACGGCCTAAAAAGGCATGCTTTTTGAAATGGTTGTAGAAAATCGGGTTTGAAAATCGTCATTACGATGGCCTAAAAAGGCGTACTTTTTGAAATAGTTGCAGAAAACCGGCTTTGAAAATCGTCATTACGACGGCCTAAAAAGGCGTGCTGTTGAAATGGTTGTAGTAAACCGGGTTTGAAAATCGTCATTACGACGGCGTAAAAAGGCGTGCATTTTGAAATGGTTGTAGAAAACCGGGTTTGAAAATCGTCATTACGATGATCTAAAAAGGCGTGCTTTTGAAATGATTGTAGAAAACCGGGTTTGAAAATTTTCATTACGACGGCCTAAAAAGGTGTGCAACGGTTGGAGAAAGACTGTGGTTTGAAATGGCCATTATAACGGCACAAAAGGGTATTTTTGAAAGTTTGAAATGACACGGAAGGACTTATGATCACATAACACATAAGCACTCGTAATTTCATTATATTATACATAATGTTGACAAGGGTTTTGGCTTAAAGGGTGGGTTACAGACCAAGCGATCAAACCCCGATTTTCGAGAGGGATACCAATCCAAACAAAATGTGTAAAGAGGGTGCCTTAGCCTCGTGCACGAAGGAAATGAAAGCTCTTTGACGAAACAGAAATGTGTAACGTCAACGGTATGCTTGACTCAATTGGGATTCGAAATGCGCGGATGAGAAAACTTATGCAGACGGGACGAGCCGATTGGTCGAAAAAGGTTAGGTTGTGGGCCCGAACAAGGAACCCGACTTATGACCGTAATATCAATTAATGCATTTCAACCAATACCTCGTTCGAGTCTCACCATCTAGGGATCATAAAGACACAACTGTCCTAGTTTTCCCCAGTGGAATCACCAATCTGTCGACATGGGTCACCTGCGACACCCAGCCTATCCGTGGACATGGCATCAGTCTTTGAAATCCACGTTCGGTGGCGTAAAAACTCTTTCGACCAGATCGTTTTAGATCGGTCGGTTTCGTCTCGGTAAGGGTCTCGAAACGGTGCAAGAGATGTTCGGAGTCGCCACCAAGCATTTGTGGGATGCTTGGAACCCGTTCGAATCCATTTTCAAAAAGGTTCATTTGTCGTTTTATGGACTACTTCCGAAGAGTAGGTCTAACACCCCTAGTTTCCTTAATATAATGATTCATTATATTTTTCCACTTTTCATATTTTATATTTTCGGGAAAATATCCGTCTTTTGCGTATTCGGCTCGTTGGGCTTGAATTTCTATAAAGACCCGCTCCCCCTTGGGTTTTCACGTGTGGTTTGGAGAAGGATGGGTGGTTTTGGGCCCAGACTTGATATAAACCCATGACATCTTCTATATATATGAGAGCTAACCTAAACCCTAGCTTCTTTTCTCTTATTTCTCACAAAACCCTAAACCTAGTTCTCTCCTCTCTTCCCTCCCCTTGTGCCGTGTGCCTCCACCCTCCCTAGGGTTTCGTGCCGCGCCTCTTTCCTCCTCCTTCATCGTCTTTCGTGCTTAGATCGATCCTACTTCTTGGATCTATCTATCTTCTTCGTAAGTTTTATGTTTTCGCATAGTTTTTATTGTTTTTATATATAGTTACTATATTTATTAGATTCGTTATCCTTGGCACGTGGATGATTCAATAAAGGCGTGGAAACTGCACCTGGAGAAGACATCTATATCGTGGAAGACGATCTCTAGGGTTTAATTCACTAAAAAGGTAACTAGGTGTTTATCTTTTAATTGTGTTTATGCCAACTTGATGTAATTTACATGATTTAATAATTGATTTGTGTAATTATTATGTGTTTGATTGTTTACTGTCATGTTTAATTATGTTTGTGTGTTTACGTATGCGTTTTACTGTTAAATTTGCATCACATATGTTGCTTATGCCTTGTTTTTGGGCGTTCGGTGCGCGGCTAGGTTTCCCCATGGAAACCCTAGTGGTGGCATGGTGGTGGTTTGTGAGAAGACTTAGAGTTATGGCCGAACTAGTATAACCTTGAGATTATGGCTCAATGTTATAACTGGGTTGGTACAACTCTGAGGTTGTGATAAAGTTATAGGTGAAGCTGTATAACTTTGAGATTATAGCTCAACGTTATAGCTGGGCTACTATAACTTAATTCACATGTCAATGTTATAGCTAATGCTAATGTAGCATAAGGCTAATGAAGTCAATGTTATAGCTAAAGCTAATATAACATTGGGTTACGAGGTAAGGTTATTGTTAAGGTTATAGTTGAAGTTACTATAACATTGGTTGCTTATACGTGTTTCATATGTTGCATTGTGTTCAACGTGTTATGTCCTTGTATTGCTTATGTGTTTGGGTTAATCGTGTTCATATGATAAGTAGGATAGTCAGTTATACTATCCTATGAGTTGAGTCGTGATGTTGTTCACGCGTGTTAGTACAGTCAGTTATACTGTGCATTTGTTTGTTGGCTAGTTTGAAAAGATTACGGTAGTTACGGTTATGTGCTATCGGAATTATCCAAAGCCACACGTTGATGCGGGGTTTATTTGATCTATGTTCGGGATTGGGCAGAGGCAGTGGTTATACGCTCTATTCCCCGAGTGTCGTTGTAATACCACTCAAATTTTATAGTTCTTTATTTTCTAAATCCGAACTTCGGGGACGAAGTTCATTTTAAGAGGGGAAGATTGTAATTACCCAAATATTTCTATATTAATATTAATAGTTTTATACTATTTTCTTATATTTTATATAAAGGTTGGTCTTAAACAAAATATAATATTTTATTTTTGGGTTGAGTTGGTTTACTCTAAATTCTGCTAGTCTTACGAACCTCCAATTAACTTACCATTATTTATTCATTCTCCTCGTTGCTAACCTATTTCCTAATTGCTATACATGTTCCAATTAATAGCCGTCACCTTGTTAAACTCTATTCCTCATTGCTTATATATAATAACCCATCAATATTATTCCCTATGACTATCAAGTATCACGTATATCGCTGGAAAAAAATATCCCATAAAGCCTTTAGTCTTCTTTTGCTTATATCGGAGCCTCGTGCTTTTCATCGTGTCAACATCTTCTCGTGACTGTCGCACTAGATTTTTATATCCAACCTCTATCTGGGCCTTTGTCTATTCTTTGTTTTGAGCAACTCGGGACAAATTTAAGGTAACACGATTCTACCGATCCTTTTATAATTATTATTGTTTCGATTTGTTTGATTTATGTTTGTGATGGTTGTTACGTAAATTCACTTTGGTTTATGTGTATTGATTGATATTCTAAATATTATTAAATATTGTATTTCTTCTTTCTTTGTTATTATGGGAGAAGGGATTTCTCGTCAATTTAGATAATTTGAATCCGTTTATATGGAACGTGAGATGTGAGATTATATTTGGTGAATTTTCTGGAATGAAGATGGTAGACGATAGACTATTAGATGAAAGAGTTAGATCATTGTATTAATTAATGCTTGTGGGTTTGATTTATGGTACTCTCTGTTGGTACGTAACAGTAGGAATTATGCCTGGGTTTGTGCACTTGTTTCACCATTGACTATTTCAGAGTACGTTAATTGAGAGATGGTACCTTGGATTGAGATTATTGATTCTTTTTGTATTGTGTTTAAATTGTCGTTTTCTTTGACCTTGACTCGTGGGTGAGTAGCTTAGAGTTTTGCTCTAAGTGTTGAGCAAGGTTCTTTGAACCTGTGACAATATCGATATTGAAATTGAGATGAATATTGGTTACTGGTATTTAGTTATGAGTTATGGGGCCTTTGAGTCAAGTTATGTTTATGGTCTAGAGTGACCATGGTTATTGAGTTATTTGAGTTTATGATCGATATTGATATGGAAATATTGTTTTGCGGTTTTTATCCGCCAGTTCACTCACCCCTTGTCCTGGTCTTAGGGCCGACGATGAGAATGCAATATGAGGCAGTTGGAGTATTATGTTATGAGACGGAGTAATGAGATGAAACTTGGTTAATTATTGGGACGAGAGTTTATTATATTATGGAGTAGGTTTGAGTATGAGCTGAGTTAACGGGGATTGTTTTTATTATTCTCTCAGTTTATTTTATTTTTACATGTTTGTGTTTCCACGCCATGACCAAAACTTATTCTGCTTCTATTGAGGTATTATCTGTTACTCAGCTTTCCCAACACGTGTTTTCTCCCTTCGGGGCTACTCGTCATGGGGGTAGTTCCTTTTTGTCTTCTGATTTTATTTTCAGGTGACTTCCGCTGATGTTCAAAAGGAATTGATTTCGAGTCAAGATTTTTATTAAAGACTTTTAGAAATTTTATTTTATTTTCTATAGGTCGGTTTCGTCTCGGTAAGGGTCTCGAAACGACGCAAGAGATGTTCGAAGTCGCCACCAAGCATTTGTGGGATGCTTGGAACCCGTTCGAATCCAATTTATACCGAGGTCAACCAAGGCAAAAAGCGGTGTTTGACATAGGTACTAAAGATAAGGAGTCGTCCCTCTTTAACATCCTATCTCTAGAATGACTCTCGTTCGCCCAAAGTTTCTGAGTAAGAGGTGAAGGTACGTATTGGGAAGCTCTTTAATCGGACAGCCAATCCTGCCCGCGGTAGCGGCCTCTATTGATCGATCTTGGTTGGTTAAATGCAAAAGTTGATAAAACAGGTAAATCCATGAATGCGCATCCATTAGTTTAAACCTAACATGTGAGCTTTCAATGTTGGTTGTTTATCCAAATATCAAGTAATTGATGTCAAGTTGGATTTAATGTTGATTTATATGCAAGACGGAAATTAAACATCCATTTACCGAGTTAGGTTTATGGTGCATAACGTGATTCATTTGTCTTAGAAAGGCGTTTTGCAAATACAAGGCAAAATGACATGCTCGTCATCTGGTCCGTCCTGTATTCGGGTTAACCGAAGTCGGGATCATCCTAGACTAGTGCTTGAAAGGAAGCAGGACCTGCATCAGGCAGCCTATTGAGGCACGAGCCATCAGGCGATGCAAAGGGGCCTGTCCTGGTTTGAAAACTGGAAAACAGTTTGTCTGTTTAGGCGCGAGGTAGCTGACTGTCCAAAGGACATCTTCTAACTGTTGAAAACGTTTGTAAAACGGTTTGTAAAGGGGGTGTTTGAACCCATCTTTGTTTGAATAGGTCGTTTAGACCGCTTTTGTATTAATGTGAGGAACGGGACTTGAATAATCATCATTGTATTGATGATATTCAATGTCGGGTTCGGTTTAGCAAGCTTGACATGAATAGTTTTGAAAAATGATTGTGAACTAATTGTACTAAGTTCATTTGTTTGTAATTAGTCAATGTTCATCATCGTACTCGGGTTTTAACCGACATGGTATGTTTGAGGCGAGAAATCGACGGAAGTGTAACAACTTGTTAGGTCGGAAAACTCGGTTGAAAACCGTTTTAGCAATGTAAATAGTGTTTTGTTTAGTTTAGTGATTGTGTAGTTGGTCAAAGTGGTCGGTCAAGTGATATAATGCACGATGACGGTACCAAACAATGTGTAAGGCCTGTATTTTCGACCGGTAGGTCGAAAACACGTGTCGGTTTGTGACTTAAGAACTCGAGTCTAGAATTTTAAGGGAGAAATGAGGGGACGGACACTCGCGTACCTTCAAATGGTGGCATTTGAGGGGTATTTGTAGAAGATTGTGTGGTTGTGTGCATTTTGAATGACGTGGCCGCATGGGCTACTGGAAGAGGCGCGATCCATTTCGCGGGTCTTCGAGCTGTCTTGTCACTATCACGCAATTGAAACCATGATTTGTTCTATCTTAGGTTTTGTATGGCTTGATTGTAGTACTTGACCATCAAGTATACCAGGTATACTTAACATGGAAACTTTGTGATGTTTGTTTTTTGTGTTTGACTCGGTTTGACTCGTTGTTGGAGTCGGGATTTGAATTTTGAGTCGGTTTTGGTCCGTCGTCGGTTTTAACTCTAGTTAGTGTCATTGCGACCCCGTCGTCATGCATAAAACACTCCAGATACTTTTGTAAAGTTTAAAAATGTTTTTTTTTTCGAAATCGTTTTGAGTTTTCCGACGTATAGTTATACAAAACTGTCGATTAAACGTATTGATTCCTAAGCATATTGTAGTCCGATAATCATCGGGTGTTTGTTGGGGATTCAACAGATACTGGGTATCTACAAGTAGTTCGTCCGATATCTAAAGGGGATCGCCTTTGATTGGTACACGGACCTACGTGCCAAGTCGATCGACAGTTGGGACCACATGGAGAAAGAGTTCCTCAATCGCTTCTACAGTACCAGGCGTATTGTAAGATGACAGAACTCACTTACACGAAGCAACGAAAGGACGAACCCGTCAGTGACTACATCAGTAGGTGGCGCGCGTTAAGCCGCGAATGCAAAGACCGTCTATTGGAGACTTCTGCTGTTGAAATGTGCATCCAAGAAATGAATATGGAGCTAGTCTACATCCTCCAAGGCAATAAGCCAATAACATTTCAGGACTTAGCCACTCGAGCTCACGACATGGTGATTACCATCGCTAGCCATGGAGGACGACTTTTCACTCATTACGAAACAAAAACGAAAAGGTAAGAGTTTAAGAGAAATGACAAGGCGTCCAGTAGCACTTTAAATGAGGTTGTGACAGTTTCTGCATCTAATCCGGTGAAAATTACGGTGTGACCTAAACATGACAAGAAGGTGGCGACATATGCAAAGTCACGGCCGACTCTTAAAGAGCTTGAGCAAAATAAATACCCTTTTCTAGATTCCAATTTAATAGGGATGTTAGATGATCTAGTGGAGAAGAAGGTAATCGAGCTTCCGGAGTCTAAACGACCAAGCGAAGCCGGACGTACAACTGATCCGAAGTATTGTCGATATCATAGGGTTGTGAGTCATCCATTGGAGAAATGCATAACCCTCAAAGAGAAAATAATGATGTTAGCCGAAGAAGGGAAAATTCTCTTGGATCTAGATGATCCTGCTGAGTCCAATTGCATTGTAGCACAAGTGGATATTGAAAGCCGTAGGCCATACCTTCGTTCTGCAGCCAAAGAATGTGCTCAAATGATTCAGTTCGGAACTCTAGAGCCGGTGTGTGGACACGGGGGGCCCACGGGGTCGCTTGGGAAAACAAGCGTTTGCATTTGTGGAGTCGCCACCAATTTATTGTGGAAAATTGGAAATCGTTTGAATACTTCGCGTCATGTCAAGACACAAAGTAGTGACATAGACACCAAGAACTCGTTATCCTTAGCATTCTATGTCTAGAATGACTCTCGTGGATGCCAATGAACACGGATGTTCACAGAGATTTGGAGTAAGGGGTGAGGGTACGTATTAGGAAGCTCTTTTGATCGAACACCTAATCCCGCCCGCCTCGATAGCGGCCTCTACTAATGATTAGGGAAATCATTTATATTCGATATGTTGTCGATTATATGCATGTAATGCAACATCCAACGTTTTAATCCTAGCATGAGAAGGTTAACTAAGTCGGTGAACACGTAATTAAACATACATTAGGGTCGAAGTAGGGATTTAGGGTTGATTACATGTGAAAACAAACAAACGATAATAAAGACACAATAAAATATAATAATTAAAATTACAATAATTACAATGGTTAATGATTGATTTACGTCAAAAATACACTTAAAACGGATAATTTGAGAAAAGGAAGGGAAAATAAATTAAGGGTAGAAAACGAATAGATTAATAATGATAATACGGGTAATAGTTGATTAATACGTAAGCTAATGAACTGGGTCAAAGCAGAAACGGAAGTTCGTGAGGCGTAACTCAACTCGAAACAAAGTAGCAGAGAGCGTCCCTTTGAAGAGGCGCAGCGATGATCACCGCTTCGTTCGAGGTGAGTTAAGTGAAGCGGAATCGCATATCGTTAATATTCATTGGTAATTTAATTACCAATTAATGATATTTGACTCAAGTAGAAGTGATTTAACTGATTAATTACATGCAAATTGGTCATAAAAACGATAAAGAACGGACTCAAATTAATTAGAACGAATTAATTACCAATTTTGGCTAACATAAATTAATTAGGTTTGCTAATACGATTTAATCAGGTTTATTTACACAAATTCAATTAGATTAGGTGATAATGTACAGACGAAAATATACAAAAGATGAATTTCAGAGACTTGATATGGACAAATCAAATCTCTAAAACCCGGATTTGATTTTAATGACGAAAACCCGCAAATATTGGTTATTTGGGATTTAATTCAAAAATTAAAAGTGACAAGTTAGTAATTATATGTTAAAATTATTATACAAATGAATAATGAAGAAAAACAAAATAAAGAAATCGAATAAAAAGATGAATCAACGAAGAACAAAGGAAGAAGAAGAAAAGCAGAAACAACGGCAACCTTAGGAAGAGGCGCAGCAGTTGCTGCGTTTCTTCTCGACGTCTGCCCTCTGTTAATCCGAAAAAAGGGTTTAATAAAAGGTTTTATAAATCGGTTTTAAATATGTTTTCGACGTAAATCTTACAATAATTTATACAATAAAAAGGTACAATAATAAAACATGGGATTTACACCCTCAGACTTACATGTTTGACGAAACGAGATTGACTAAGTTAACGATTAGTGATTACTCGACTCGAATGTACGACGAAAGTGCCCTCCTAAGGGGAATTAAGCTAAATTGATTAAGCTGATTGAGTGGAGTTGGTCAAATTGGTCGGTCATGCAAAATGAGGCTGGTACTTAGAAGGATCTGAGCTTACGTGGTCGAAATTTCATGCACGTAGACGCCAATAAGCAAGAGCACGGTCTTAGAATGCAAAGGGAGAAGAGAAGGGCGGACACTCGCGTGAGAAATATGTGGAGCGAAGCTCCCTATTTATACTAATCACATGGAGGAATTAGGGTTTCGGTAAAACTTTGGAAACAAATGTCGAAAAGATTTTAAAATACGCAGAAAGGAGTCAAAAGAGGCGCAGCAAACAATCGCGGCTGAAGAGGCGCAAGGTGTCGCGTCCTTTCCCCAGGAGTTTCCTCCTGCGGAAGAAAGATTTTCCGCGTTTCTGTTATGGAATTGAGGTAGATCTCAACTTCCTTATTGTTTAAAATATAATTTCGGGATATATTTTGCCAAAAGATAAAAAGATTGAAATATGGAATAGAAATATCCGAAACATTCCAGAACATTCTAACTCGGCATTTTAATGGTTTAGTAGAAAATGAAGACGGTTTTTGACCCGGACTCCAAATGAACTCTAAATACTGTCAAAACGACCGTAACGGCGCGTATATGACGACCAAGGGGTAGACACAAGTATTTGAGGTATCACTTGACGATAAACTTATGAATTATCATAAATCATTCCGTGTACCAAACATGCGGCCCAATCATCACCGGGTGGCTTGCGGGAGGTGTAGAAACGAGGTATCTACAGAGCCCCCACTTTGACTGAGGCTTGGACAAGGCGAAAGTCAAAGTATAGCCATCAGGTCAATCGAAGATTACAACCTGACGACTATGGCGACGCGAGGCGGCTCAAGGGGTCTGAGCCAAGGACCTGTCGTCGGGAACATTTTAGAGTCTGTCGACTATCGGGGAGGGTCATTTAAAGTACATTAGACTACTTAAGGAAGCTCGCCCGCCATAAGAAGAGATCATACCTGAGCCTTGTTTCTTTGAGGGGAAATAAAACGTAATATTGAATGACAGCAGGACGTCGGTAGAAACTTCTGGGTGGAAATCTGCTTGCGACGGTCTTAAGCGAGTCCGGAAAAACTTGAGGTTAAATCTGCTTGCGTCGGTCTCAAGCGAACTCCGTGTCTCGAGAAGAACAACTGGCTGCCATGAACTCTCGCTAGGGAAATAATTGAGGCGTGTCGAAACACCGTCAAAGAAAATCCACTCGTTGTCGCAAGCGAAGTTTTGATAAAGTACTGTGACAATTCATAGTCTACTCGGAAGTACGGGTCCGGGCGAGGAATAAATATCAAACGGACCAAATATACGATTTATGGCGTTGAAGAAGAGGCCCACCAAAGATTGGCCCACAAATAACGAACTTATAACGAATTTTTGAAAATCGAATTGGAGGGAAGCTGAGGAAGAGGCACAGCAAGAGCTGCGACTCTTGGAAGAGGCGCAGCACCTGCTGCATCTTTTCCTGGGTTCGTCCCTGTCTGAGTAAAAACTCGACAGAACCCGTGTTTATTCATTATAACAAAACACAAAATTCTCTAAAAACTCTCTCAAATTCCGTCGATATTTCCCCAAAATTTGATCAAAAGCTTGCATTAATTATGACTAATCGAGGTATGTGTCCTATTCTTGCATTAACATCCGTATTTTGCTTGATTTGAGTCGAGAAAATTAGGGTTTTCAACCCAAATAACTCGAAAATTTGGGGCTTTTCCCCCAAATGAATTTTTCTTGTGAAATTGACATTTGAAATGGATGATTGGTAGTGTAAGGAACATAACCATGCGTTCTTTTCGAATTTTCTTGAGTATCGAGCATTTGAGTAGAATTGTGACGGTTTCACAGCTGTGTCGTAAATTGCTTCGAAAATGGTCTTAGGGTTGCCCATTTGCGATGAAACTTGATATTTGGAATCGTTGTGTGATGGGTAAACTGTTGGAATAAGTGTCCTCCGACAATAATGCGATCACAACTGTCGATCATGATGATCACATGTTTAAATCTCATTTTTAAGAATACATGTGGGATGTAATATTTTACAGTCAACTGGTCCACACATATCGGTAATGATTGGCTGACTAGAGTGTGACATTACTTGTGCGTGCGGTGGTGATCAGTTGATCCCCTTAGGTCATACCTAAAGGGTGACGCTCTAAATTGATTATTTAATTAATCGTATGTCAATACGAGTTAATTAAATTGCTTAAAATTGACGGGTGATTTTGTGAGTAAAGTTAACGTGTCTTATTGTAATTTGATTAAATGAGATACGGTCTAAGTAATCGAATTGTTTTATTACTTAGATAAAATTATTGTTTATGAAACAATTGAAATTGAAATTGAATGAATAATTTATTATAAATACAAGACGTTGTAATTTATAATTTGATAAACCGTTTTGGGACAAGTAATTACGAATTACTAGTCGATTTTGTGTATGACATATTTTATGAGTATGTTGATTTTTAATATGTTAAAAATACATTACAATTTCATATGTCAAGTAACATGTCACATATGTTACAATTGACAAATGACAAAAATAAAATGGACCATCCATTTTATGTTAAATGTGCCGAAAATATTGGTGGAGTATAAGGTTTATATTGTGTTTTTATTTTAAGTTGAAAACATAATGATTATGCCTAATGTCTAGCCATGCATGCCTAGTCTTGTCTTGAGAAGAACACAAGACCATGCATTGGGCTCTCCTTCCCCCTCCAACCGGTTTTCTACATAGAAAAGACAAGGGCTTTTCTTTTATTATTCACTTCTTCAATACATAATTTTCTAGTATAAGAAAATTGATCATTCTCTACATTTTTATGAGACATTTTTAGAAAAAAGAAAAACCACAAAAACTCTCTTCTCTAAACCGAAATAGAAGAGAATAAAATAAATATTTTGGGTCAATTTAAGCTAGATTAATAATATTACTATTTCATAATATTATTAATTTTTTTTTTTTTTTTTTTTTTTTTTTGCAAAAAGTTATAATCCTTTCATTCATCCTCAAAGGGGCAAAGAAAGAATACAATTTACAAAGAATACCCACTAAAGCCTTTCTAAGAGATCAAGGCCTTATCTAGAATTAAGACTCTCCAGAAGCCTACTATCCAATTTCGTATAAAATCTGTGCAGTAAAGAGACACTAACTATGTATTGAATTCGTATAAGTAGCTGAGCAGCTGTACATTCAACATTTGAGAAGATCCTATTGTTCCTTTCCTGCCATAAGCCATAAATCACAGCCGTGAAGGAGCTGACATACCAGTCATGTTTCCAGTGCCTATGTCTGCCCCTACCTTTGCACAACTTGAGTTCAGCGATGTAGCAATTACTTCGACCATATATCTTCATCCACTTCAGAACCCCCTGCCAAAGGATCTGAGAAAAGGGACACTTGAAAAATAAGTGGGAGTGTGATTCTGCAGCATTTTTACAAAGAATGCACCAATTAACCATGCTGAAACCCCGAGCTTGAAGTGTATCCACAGTAGCTAACTTTTTCTGCACTGCAAGGGATGCAATAATAGCATGCTTAGGCTGAACAATAATACCAAAAATAGCCCTGAGATGGGGCTTGGCCACAAATTTTGGCCTGAACCAGTTATAAGCAGATTGAAGACTGAAATTCCCTCCCATACTCCAGGTGCTGATCAACATCTGTGCAGTCTGAGGAGAACCAGTCCTTTGAACCAATTCATTTTTAACAGAAATAATACTTTTGAAGCTTTCACAGAAAAATTCCTTGTGAGTTGCATCCCAGATGGAACCATGCTTTAGATTATAAGCCGTGTTCCATTTATGCCAGATGCCCTCAGACTCATTACCAAGAAGCCAGATCCACTTGGAGACCATAGCTTTATTCCATGACAGGAGCTCTTTCATTCCAAACCCCCCCTCCTCTCTAGGAGAGCAAAGACTCTTCCAACTTTTCATCACCAGTTTCCTCCTATTATCCTCAATGCCGCAGAAAAATTTTTACACATCTTGTTTATCATTTTGATGATACTTTTAGGCAAGAGGCCACTGGCACACCAGAAGTTTTCTAGCCCAAAAACCACTGAGTTTAGGAGCTGAACCTTACCAGCATAGGATAAGAAGTTAGTAGACCAGTGCTGAATGGCATGCTGTATCTTAGTGAGAAGAACACCATACATATCAATGGTATTTCTACCAGTGTTTAAGGGCAAGCCTAGATATCTGCAGGGGAGGTTTCCTTCAGAGAAACCAGTTTGCTGCAAAATAATCCTTTTGACATCAGACTGAACCCCTCCAAAAAAGATGTCAGTCTTGTCAGCATTGGCATGTAAACCTGACCAACCAGCAAATCTCTCCAAAGCATGGAAAACAGCTTGGACTGAAGGTGCATCACCCCTCGTAAAAATCATTAAATCGTCAGCAAAAATGAGATGTGTCAGACCAATTTTAGAGCACTTTGGATGGAAGGAGACATTAGGCTGCACACATAACATCCTCAAATACCTCGAAAGAATCTCCATGCTCATTACAAAAAGATAAGGGGAGAGAGGGTCCCCTTGTCTTATTCCACTCATTCCCTTAAAAAACCCATGAGTTGTGCCATACAACTTGAAATATTATTAATTGTTAAGAGTAACACCTTGGGTATATGCTTTTGGGAGAGGTTCTAATTTGAACCTTGTTCATCCGTTATAAGGAAAGCTCATGATCTAACAAGAAGGAGATCTTGTTGGTGCCCAAATGGCCGAAATAAGATGGTGAGAAATAGATTTTTCTATCTCTTTTATTAAAGTTTGCATGCATAAGATCTAGCTTTTATTTTATGACTAAATAATTTTGAACATATATGAATATGTAAATTAATGAGATTAATAATTTCTAACAAGCGGTATCATGAGCCTTAGGTTGTTTGCATGCAAATCGGTTTATAGGTTTTCCGAGTTATATGATTAACATACAAAACTAATTAATTTGGTTTTATAAAGATAAACCTTAAAATAACCTTGCGTGTTAAACGTTTCTGGTCCTAAGTGATTTTTAGGACATTTTGGTTTATTTATGGATTTTATTGTTCATTTCATATAATATTGGCATTAAAATGTGATTTTTATGATAAGAATGTCATTTTTGGACGAAAAATAGCTAAACTTCGAATTTTTCAGTGGTTTTTGGATATGTTTTCAAATATAATATCTACTGATGGCCTGTAAATTTTCATGATAAAATGAGTTGTTTTTCTCGAAATATGGATTTTTTAAGTTAAAATCGTATTTAAATGGGTAAATAGGTTAATATGAGTTATATTTCGAATCTGGTCATGGAAATTTAGTATGTTGTCATATGCAATTTTACAAGATGTGTGTAAAATATTTGGCTATAATGAAGTGTTTATGCATGATTTATGAATTTTTGATGAAAAATCACATAAATAGTGACTATAATTAGTAATAATGCTAAAACATACTTCATGACTAAAGAAAAAACGTCACATGTTTCATTTTATCATATATTTCAGATCTAAAAGTGAAAAGTTAATGAATAAAATTTTTCTCATATTTTTATGGTCATAATTGTTAAAACCGATAAACCGCAACATTGTTTTTCTCGATAAATTTTCGAAATTTTTAACCTAAGTTTTTGAACATTATGAGTGTCATGGTATTTTTCCAGAATGTTCATGAGTTTAAATTTCAAATTTTGAAATTATTTGAACTTTTTATGATTTAATTTGAGGTTTATAACATAAATTTTGTATTTTTTGGTCCATTTATGAACAAAATTAAGAAATCTAGGTTAATTATTGTCAAAATGTTAGTGGGGACTAATTTCGAGTCCTAAGATATTTAGGGTAACTAACTTGTACATAAATATGAATTTATGTAATTATTGTGATTTTTAAAAGGTTAAATCACGCAAATCCGTAAAAACCCATTAATATACGATATTGGCTCTTTAAAGGTTATTTAGCATAAAATCGAGCATGTTCATACATATTATAATGCTGCATTTTATTTATGATTGTCATATTTTAATTTTATGTAATTTTTGAATTATGTAATTTTTACTTAGTATGGCTTTAGTTTTTAATTGGTATTACCCGAAATGTATGGGAATATCGATTCGGTTGTAATTATTGTGATCTCGTATCACCGTTTTGTAATTTAATAGATTTATTATTATTTTAATTACAAATGTATAATAGGAAATTATGTAATTCATTTTCTAATTTAATTATTCCGGAGTTCCTTGAAGACGATGCTGTTCGAGAAAGCGGTCCATCAAGACGGTGTTACCTTGAAGTTCGTGCCAAGACTGAAGTTCAAGGGACCAAAGGAGTTGGTTTCCGAATTTGTAATAGTTTATTAGATTTACTATTTTAGGAAGGCCATACTAGGATTTTATCTTTATGCTTTGCATTTTTTTATATGTTGCATGCATCGCTAAATCGCCATAACTAAACATGCATTTTAAATCGAGTTTATCGACCGTGTCAATTACACTTATCGTAGTTCACCGCTTTAGTTCACTTAAAACGTGATAGATAATAAATTGACATGACCTCTCGCTAAAATAAACAATTGAGACTTAGCCTTACCAAAAAGTAGAAACCATGAAAACCTTTTTCGTGAGGGAGTGCGCTCGGCCACACCGGGGTACAAACCTTGTTACGTAGGGGAAGTGGGTGATAAATGTCTATCCACCGAATTCATGTTGATAAGGGATGAATCGGCTACCCCGTGCCCAAGTTAATGTGAATTTGGATCATGGACACATCTATTTGAAATTTGGATTGAGCTCAACGGAAGTATTCGTGATCGTAGTCGCATGTGGTCCGGGCTATAGATAAATATTAGAGTAATTTTATCGACCGAGAGTTCTAAAAGTAAAATCGATTAAAGAGTTAATCCACCGAGTTATATTGATAAGGGATGAATCGGCTACCCCGTGCCCAAGTTAATATGAATTTGGGTCTCAGAATCATTTATCATAGTTGGGTAGAGGTCACTATGTAAATGCTATACTTGTTAAATTATTTACAAGTATTATTATAACGATAAATGTTTTGTTTTCATTATTCCGTTATCATATTGTTCTATTTCTTTTACCTCAATTTATATACGATATCATTTCGATTTTAGTTCAAATCTCCATTAAAACATCGTAACTAAAGACAAAATTTGAATTTTCTTCTAAAACCTCGTAATATCCATTGAAAGGATCTCTTGTGAAGAGTATAGATAAAAGTTATTCGTGATCAAAAGGGTTTTTGATTTTTGACTAACATATCTACTTTATAATGAATTGTTTCTCATGTCCTTAATTGAGTTAAGTACTTTGAAACGTTACATCATTTTGGTAACTAGATTTGTTGGAAATCAAAATTGACCAAAATACCGCAACCACTTCAATGAAAGTTTTAAGACTAAACAAACGAATGAAGAGTAGTCTTCATGAATTTCAATTTTGCTTCTCTTAGCAAAGACTCATTGAAATGAATGGGAACATTCTCTTAAACCGTTAAGAAAAGGGCGAGGTTTAAAGAAGTAAAATTAGAATGGAATTGACACAAGGTAATGTTAAAGGTAAAGTTATTGAGAATAACGATACTAAACCTATGAATCCCGACCGATAAAGTTTCCATTGTCTTAATTGTTGGACGCTAGAAAAGAAACTACCCCAAATTATTGAAGAATCAACAAGTTAGTTGTGGGACATCTAATGGGACCTTTTTCTTTAAATGTTTATTCGATTAATATAAATTTTGCTAGTACTACTTCGTCAATATTAGAAACCGGTGGTGGTTTTCATCATTGTATTTGATACATAGAATGATTAGAATATGACGACTAGCAACAATGATGTCGAGAGATAGAGTCATTGTGTACTCAATCTAGTTTTTGGTTTATATTTATACCTTAATTATGACTATTAAGTGAATAAACTCTAAATAAGAATATAATTTTGTTAAGATACATAAGAGGTTCACTTTTGTGACCCTATACACCATGATTTGATGTATGGCTAGCCCATTATCAAGGTGATTATATTCTAAACCAAACTAGAATGATATATCATGTAGATGATGCAAGACTCAAATTGGTAACCCAAGATTAAACCTTAAATTCTAGAATGATGAACGCAAAGAGTTATCGAGTACTCTTGGAACCATTAGATTATAAATCTTATGATATATGCGTATCTTGTATTCAAAGCAAGAGGTCTCGTGCTTTTTGGTTGAAAAGGAGATCGAGAATGTAAATAATTGATACAGAATAGGTTGATCATTTACTTTTACCAACGATTTAAGTTGACACTAATGTGTTCACTTAATAAGGTAAATAAAGAAATCTTTGAAGAAGTTCAAAGAGTTCAAAGAATCATGATTTAGTCTTGATGGGATTATCAAAGTGAAGACTTTGATATAAGCCAAAGGAAATGTGATATAGTATCACAAATTAATCTCTCTTAGCACGCATTATGGGATAATGTGTGGTTGGATAAAGAAATCAAACGCTATTCGATATGGTTTGGACTTCAATCAAGTTACTTTGAGTTACTTGATCCTTTTGGGGATTTTATCATTTTGTCTAAATTATTTTTCCACTAAATCTAAAACGAATCAGATGAGATATGAAATGGTAGGGTACCATGTTTGTAAGTTTTCAAAAGAAAAAAATGCTCAATTTTCCTTACTATAATCACGAGTACAACGGGTTTGTGGCTCGCGAAGTTGTCTTTCTAAAATACAAGTTTATTTCTAGAAGACAGAGTGGGAGAAATTATTCAAGAGCCACAAAGAATGTTATGTCGCAAATTCAAGAGCCACAAAGAATGTTATGTCGCAAGAAACTGGTCTTTCTTGACTACATGAGACGTTTTGTGTAAGACATTGTTTATTCAAAACCTAGGAGGTTAAAGTCATCACTTGTTGAAGATGATGAATTAGTGTTACTTTTAGAAAGTAAAGAGCTTGCAACTTACAAAGAAATTGTTTGATTCAAGTTAATTACTTCTGGAAAGTAATTAACATATGACTTACATGAGAGTGTTTAAGTCACAACTTAATACAAGGCTTAGAGCCATGAAAATCCGAAATAAATTCCAAGCGAATTGTTAGATATCAAAGTTTATTGGTGGCAAAGGGTTTTGCACTAGTTGAAATGCTTAAGTCTATTTGGATCTTCTTAGGGATTGTGTTTCATTATGATGATATACATTTAGCAAGTGAATCTAAAATCCACTTCTTCAATTAGAAGGAATGTATTCAATACATGTCTTGAGTTTTGTTGATTCTTGCAATCCTAAGATAATATGAAACTTAAGAGAGGGTCTTAAGTAGGACATCAATGAGTTGGAATCAATGTTTTGATCATGTTATAAAAATTTTCTCGATAAGTCGAGAAGTTGTGTTTATACATGGAGTTTAGTGGGAGTTACGGTAATTTTAATTAGTCTAATATATGGATGACATGTTGATCATTGGGAATGATTTAAGACTTGGAGTAATATAATACATCTTTTATATCCGGATTTATGGAGATAAATCTACATGATATTAGCATCAAATAAGAAGTCTTATGTTGATAAGATTCATGATTAGTTCAATCGAGTTGAACATATTTGATTGATTCCATTTGCTTCCGCTGCCGGATCAATTAAATGAGTAATGATGTACAACACTTCATATACTTTGAGTATGATGAATTGTTTCAAAATCGAATTTAAGTAATAGTTACCAAGTAGCCATATAGATTATTCTTAAGTGCTTGAGGAAGCATTAAGGATGGAAAGTTAAGTGTTTTTGATGCAATTAACTAATTTGTGTAAGGGTGTTACACGAATGACAATTGAGATTGTGAAAGGTTTCAGAAAAAACCATATTCAAAACACGTGAAGATGGTTAAGGAACCATTGTGGCTGTGTTATTTAAGAAATAGATTTGCTAGAATCGTTCTAGGCAATAAAGAACAATGAGAGATATGTACAACGGAAATTGAGTACACTTGCAATCATGAGATGTGCGAGAGGGATGGGTCCCGCACACTGTGAAAACAGTGGGAGCTATTCTAAGGCTAGAGAGCTTATGTCTAGATTGGATTTAGACACGTACTCAGAAAGTTTTGTAATGCAAATGTATACATTACAAAGGAAAACGAGTATGTAATAAGGTTGAGTAAGGTACAAGAAGTTGATAAAACCTACTAACCAAAGCCTTCTCATGGGCTTAACATGATGAGTCATGTCATATCAATTGGATTGAGATGAACAACTACATACATGATCAAATTGGATTACAAAAATATGAAGAAGTAATCAGGTATTGACTATTCATATGTGATAATCACATTTGTCGTTCGAGTTTTTAAATCTGAAAACTCCTTTTATACTTTGTTACATCCAAACGGGTTGTAGAGACAATATTGAACCCCGTTAAAGTGAACCCGGATTAACATGCTATTTGCCCATAGTCACTTGTATGAGGTGACGTCTCGAAGAGACTAGAGTGTGATGCGATTGATGGCAAGTTCAAGTGCCATAGAGTCATGTGAGATGACTAATCGATCACATAGGCAGACTGTTAGGAACACTTTGTCGGGCCATATGACCGCTTATAGAGTTCTGGCAAATTTATAAAGCCTAGTCATGGCGAGAGCTACTATAGTATTCTAATGAGTCGATTCTTTTGACTAAAGACTTTTCGCCTAAGATGGCACAGTTTCAGATTAACTTTGATTTATGTTACTACAACCTTCGTAAGTGGGGTCAAATGGGCATATTTTGGGTTATGATGGCTGTGGCTAGTCGAAGGGAATAGTGCGATAGGAATTGTCCACCCCCTTGTCAGGGTTAAAACAATATCTCAGGGCCACTCGAGGAGTAATGAACTAGAAATGTGTGGCCACGCTCGGAAGGTATCTATGGTAGATGACTCCGGTCAATCATTTATTCTCCAGATCGAGGAAACCACTCTCGATATGATCACTTGCAAGTACGACCTAAAAAACACCTTGCAGTGAGTGGGAGATAGTAATAGGACAAGAGAATTCGTGACGCACACTTGTTGAGGACAAGTGGGAGATTGTTGGAATAAGTGTCCTCCAACAATAATGCGATCACAACTGTCGATCATGATGATCATATGTTTAAATATCATTTTTAAGAATACATGTGGGATGTAATATTTTACAGTCAACTGGTCCACACATATCGGTAATGATTGGCTGACTAGAGTTTGACATTACTGTCGTGCGACGGTGGTGATCAGTTGATCCCCTTAGGTCATACCTAAAGGGTGACGCTCTTAATTGATTATTTAGTTAATCGTATGTCAATACGAGTTAATTAAATTGCTTAAAATTGACGGGTGATTTTTTGAGTAAAGTTAACGTGTCTTATGTTAATTTGATTAAATGAGATACGGTCTAAGTAATCGAATTGTTTTATTACTTAGATAAAATTATTGTTTACGAAACAATTGAAATTGAAATTGAATGAATAATTTATTATAAATACAAGACGTTGTAATTTATAATTTGATAAACCGTTTTGGCACAAGTAATTACGAATTACTAGTCGATTTTGTGCATGACATATTTTATGAGTATGTTGATTTTTAATATGTTAAAAATACATTACAATTTCATATGTCAATTAACATGTCACATATGTTACAATTGACAAATGACAAAAATAAAATGGACCATCTATTATATGTTAAATGGGCCGAAAATATGGAGGGAGTATAAGGTTTATATTGTGTTCTTATTTTAAGTGGAAAACATAATGATTATGCCTAATGTATACCCATGCATGCCTAGTCTTGTCTTGAGAAGAACACAAGACCATGCATTGGGCTCTCCTTCCCCCTCCAACCGGTTTTCTACATAGAAAAGACAAGGGCTTTTCTTTTATTATTCACTTCTTCAATACATAATTTTCTAGTATAAGAAAATTGATCATTCTCTACATTTTTATGAGACATTTTTAGAAAAAAGAAAAACCACAAAAACTCTCTTCTCTAAACCGAAATAGAGGAGAATAAAATAAATATTTTGGGTCAATTTTAAGCTAGATTAATAATATTACTATTTCATAATATTATTAATTATTAAGAGTAACACCTTGGGTATATGCTTTTGGGAGAGGTTCTAATTTGAACCTTGTTCATCCATTATAAGGAAATCTCAAGAACTAACAAGAAGGAGATCTTGTTGGTGCCCAAATGGCCGAAATAAGATGGTGAGAAATAGATTTTTCCATCTCTTTTATTAAAGTTTGCATGCATAAAATCTAGCTTTTATTTTATGACTAAATAAATTTGAACATATATGAATATGTAAATTAATGAGATTAATAATTTCTAACATAAACCTCCTACCATCTCGGATTTTTGATTTGCGACAGCTTTTTCAGGACACTTTTCTAAGGCATAATCGTCGTTATAACATCAACAATCAATCAAACACATGACACCTCCTAGTACATGAAATTCTGATGAAACCTAGTTGGCCAACTCCTGGAAAGATAACGTTGCTTGACTGATGTGACCATAATTTAAGCACATTTAGTCCCCGAATTAGCCTTGTTCCCATGCTTTTTAGTGCATATTTGGGTCATTTATTGTCTTTAGTCCTTTGTTTTGCATATTCTTTGAGGTTTTGTGTCCTTGGTAGGAAAGGGGTGCAAACCTTGCGTTTTCATGGCAAAATAGAGCTAAATTGATTGAATTCAATGACCAAGCATCAAAGAGAAGACAAGATAGAAGGCCTTTGTACATACTATAGTAGATGGGCAATGATGAGAAAAGATCCTTGCATCCCCAAGAAAATCCTCAAGGATTCTATGAAGAAAAAGGAAGAAAAGAAGAAAGAAAGAAGCTGTAAGACAATCCGAGCGGATTGCCCACAATCCGCCCGTCCAAGAGGAGCAATCCGAGGGTCTTCCCCAGCTGGACGACCGTCCAGAACCCCAACAATCCGCCCGTCCACCACCACAATCCGCTCGTCCAGAACCTTCCCAATCCGCCCGTCCCGTGCCCTGGACGCTCGGATTGTGTGTCAGCTATTTCGTCTTCTACATGATTCAAGGAAGGTTGCGCATATTTTTCCAAAGACCGGCGAAAAGGAGACCGAAGTCTCTCTGGTGACCGGCGATTCCTCAAGGACTTAATCGTCATTTAAGCCCTTAGTTAACCCTAATTTATGTACCTAATCCCCACTATAAATACCCCATTAGTCTAATTAGATTAGCATGTTCTTCTTAGCAATCATTAGTGTAGTTAATATCAATCAAATCTCTCTTTAATCTTATAATCAACATTTAATCAAGTCTTAATACAAATTTCATTTCCTTAATCTCTCTTTTGTTCATCCTTTATTTTGGGTAATTGAAGATTATTTTGGTTATTATTGGGATATTGACAACCTTCCAATCAAGCATCAAGTACTTCTAATATTCTTTGCTTTATTATTGGAATCATTAGTAGGTATAATTCTCTTAATCCCTTTTTAATTATTGATAATCATTTTCATTTATTCATCATGTTTTACTTTGTTGGTATGATTGACAACCTTGCTAGCATGTTTAACATGATAATGAGTGAGTAGTTTCCTTAGCTAGGGTTAATCGGTAATTAGGGGAAACCAACATGGGGAATGATTCATGCTTAATTTAATATGTTTTCATAGATTATTTGCTTTCTTGTTGTGATCTCAACTTATGCACATGTTATGTTTGATGAAATGCGAGCCTATGAATCCTCGCATTTTTTACCCATCACCTATCTTTTCAATGAGACTTGTAAGACATAAACCAACTCGAGTCTCATTAGACCATGCATATAGTTGAGTAGGGAAGATTAAGTCGACTTGTAGGTGTTGTACAATCTAATCGATTCGGCTCCGGGACCCAAACTTTATTAGGATTGTAAGATATAAACCAACTCGATCCATCACAACAATAATTGCTTGCTTATAATTTGAGAATATGTTTGTATGATCAATTCACATGAATCCCCTATGACCCCATGACACCCTAGTGCCTTTTATCAATTGTTTACATCTCTTTTTAATCATCTTGCTTGTTTACTTTTGTTGCTTTTTAGTTTAGTGATCTTCTACTTCAAACCCCATATTGTGACACCCCTAGACACCGCTAGTTGCAATTGAAAATCTCATCTCAATTCCCGTCCCTTGGGATCCGACCTTTACATGCCTCTTTACTAATTTTAGAGTTGTTTGTAGAGTAATAAATTGTGTTTTGGTCTAGGTGCTACTAACGACAAGTACCGAAAACTAAACCTCCTAAGGGGACACGACCAAAAATGGCGTCGTTGCCGGGGACGGTGTTAACTTGATTTAGATTTTCTTAAATTGTCATTAGTTGTGTCTTTCTTTGCCTTGGGGAAGTAAAACTCCTCAAGGTTTGTTCTAATTATTTGCGAGTTGTTTGATATTTTGCATGTCTAGAAGATCACAAGGTAACTTGTTACCCTTTGATCACGAAATTGAAAGGACTTTGACAAACAATAGAAGACTTGCTAGAAGAACTTTGAGAGGTATTGGTGAGGTTGTAGATATTCAACCAAACACTATTGAGTTCATCAACCCTTTTGCAAGAGAAGGTGAGGAGAACCCAATAGAAAATCCAACACAAACTCAACCCACAATGCCTAAATTTTAATCACATTCCGTACCCACCAAGGAGAACCTACCCAATGGTACTCCCACACCACAACATTTAACCGGAAATTTTATTGCCAAATCCGCATTTATCCAATTAGTCGAAAGAAGCCAATTTGGGGGGATGCCTAGTGAAGACCCTCATTCTCATATGGAGACTTTTTGTGACAATTGTGATGCGATTTCTCAAACCGGTGTAACTCAAGACCAAATTCGATGGGTCTTATTTCCTTTTTCTCTAATTGGCACCGCAAAACAATGGTTGAAAGGCCTTGATAAGGCTACTCTCGGAATTGATTCTTGGAAGAAGTTGGCTCTGGCTTTCTACAAAAAGTTCAATCCACCGGAAAAGACTAACATGCTAAGAGCTCAAATTACGGGCTTTAAGCAAAGAGATGAAGAATCTTTGTATGAAGCTTGGGAGCGATTCAAGGGAATTTGTCGCTCATGTCCTCACCATGGGCTTAGCGAGTGGTTCTTGGTACAACAATTTTGGAATGGTCTTTATGAAGACTCAAGAAACATTCTCAACATGGGATCAAATGGAATGTTCACCGAAGTTGACAACAATCAAACTTGGAACAAGATTGAGGAAATGGCGGTCCATAACTCACAATATAGTAGACCTCGCAAGGCTACTAGAGGAGGAAAGCATGAAGTGGACTCCCTTACTCAATTGGGTGCTCAACTTAGTGCTCACATTGATACCATCAACATGAAGTTTGAAAAAGCTATGGCTAGACTTGAAGAAGCCTCAAAATCACCAAAGCATCATGTTCATGCCATGACGGCATCTTCATCAATCCCAAGTGGGATATCTGAGAATTGTGGAACTTTGGGACATGACCAAAGTGAATGTAGGGGAACAAATGAACAAGTGAATGCTTTTCAAGCATACAAGAGTGGTACCCCTTATTCCAATTATTACAATGAAAACACCAAATTCCACCCAAATCTCTCAAACAAAAGCCAAAATGTTCAAAACCCTCAACCAACATACACCCCGCCTCCCATGAGAAACCAACATCAAAGACCCTTTTACAACCAAAACCAAGGTTACCAAAATCAAACTCCATACAATCAACAAAATGACCAACGTTTTGATGTTCAAAAAGCGGTCCTCCAAATGCAAAAAAATCAACAAGAGTTTTTCACTCAAATGTAAAAATATAGTCAAGCAAAGGAAATCACCATCAACAACATCCTAGCTCACACCAAAATGTTGGAAACCCAATTGACTCAACTAGCATCTTCAAGCTCACAAAGACAAAAGGGGCAATTACCACCTCAAAGTAATCCCCCAAGACATGAGACGGTTAGTACCATTCACTTGAGAAGTGGTACGAGGTATGAAGCACCAAAGAAGCAAGTTGAGGATGAAGTTGTGGAAGCTAGTGACAAAGAAGAAGTTGTGCAAAACTCCAAGGATGGAGAACCATCAAAAGGGGAATTTTCAAAGAAAAGTGAAGACAAGGCCAAGGAGAAGGAGCCCATTGTGATTAGACTTCCTTTTCCCAGTCATCAAGCCAAGACCAAATTTCATGACCAACTTTGAAAATTTATGGAGATTGTGAAGAATTTGGAAGTCTCGATTCCTTTCACGGAATTAATCAATCACGTGCCGGCCTATGCAAAATACATGAAAGACATCCTTACAAAGAATAAGTCGATCCGGAAGCTTGAGACCATCGCCTTCACTAAGGTGAGTAGTGCAATCCTTCAAGGGAGTTCACCTCCAAAACTTAAAGATCCGGGAAGCTTCTCAATACCGTGTACCATTGGCGACACCACGATCAACAAAGCCTTATGTGATCTAGGGGCTAGTGTGAGTGTTATGCCATACTCGGTAAGTAAAAGGTTAGGGATGGGAGAGCTTAAATGCACCAATATCACACTCCAAATGGCCGATAGATCGACGAAGACACCACTAGGGATATGGGAAGATGTTCCCGTAAGAGTTGGGAAATTTTTCATCCCGGTGGACTTTGTCATTGTTGACATGGAAGAAGACTCAAATATTCCAATCATTCTAGGAAGACCTTTCTTGCACACCGTGGGTGCAGTGATAGATGTGAAGAATGGAGAGCTCACTCTAGAAGTGGGAGATGAGAGCATACTTTCAATCTTGACAAGACCATGAGAGCTCCTCGTTTGCATGAACCATGTTTTATGGTTGATCATTATAGCCGGAAGGATGATAGGAAGAAGTCGGAATTCCAATGGAAGAAGAAAGTTGATGATGCTCCATTCAAAGATCAAGTGAATTGTAACAAAGAGAGCTTGAAAAGCTCACCAAAGTCAAGCAATGAAGAGGATGGCCTCATTGGCCAAGACAAGAAAGTGGGAGAGTTGTCTCTATCAACTCAAGAGATCTTTAGTGACCAAGTAGATGAAGTTTGTGGTCTTTGGGACGATGAGTTTGAGGGGATTTTCAATCCCTATATTGGTAATGCTATCTATCAAGACCAACATGAAGGACAACAAGTGCAAAGATCTATTGAGGATCTTTATCATGACAATGAACAAGCTTTTGACTACTTTTTCAAGGTGTTGAGTAACATCAACAACACCTTGGACATGCCCCCATGACATCTCACTAAGGATGAGAGTTTGGTGGAGTCCTCTCCAAACCACCATTTGTAAATATTTCTAACTCCCTAACTTGCATTTTAATTCTTACATTGCATTTTTTTTGGTCATCTTCGAATTTTTATGCCTTGATCAAGATATTTATCATTTTTGAGAGAAGTGAGGGAGGGACTAATGATTTTATTGATGTGTAGTGCTTTAACTTAGTGTGGGGATAACAATTGCCCAGGCTATTCATGCCTTTGTAGTGCCCCTACAATGAAGAACACGCGATTTGAAGAATGAAAAATGACACGGGATATGCAAGTGCACGGATGGAACTGAATCCGGGTAGACCAGGTGGAATCCGAGCGTCCTGAAGGGGAATCCGCTCGTCTTATGGGAATCAGGGCGTCTGTTGCAAAATCCGTCCGTCCAAATGAGCTGCAAAATTGAAAATTTGGGACTGTTAGAGAATCCGAGCGTCCCAGCAGAGAAGACGCCCGTCTGAAAGAATCCGGTCGTCTTTGCAGAAAAACGCCCATCTTTTTGCCAGTGCAGAATAAGAAAACTCCCTGTAACAGAATCCGCTCGTCTTTAAAGGAATCCGCTCGTCCTGGAACTGAAGAATCCGCTCGTCTTCGCTGAAAGACGCTCGTCTTTAGGCGAGAATTCCTGAACCTAGACTGAGCAGAATCCGAGCGTCCCGAAGGGAATCCGCTCGTCTTCCCCCTGCAGTTTCGAAATTTTGGGTGTTTTTAAATACCCCTTCCCACATTCATTCATTCATTCTTACATTCAAAACACTACCCAATAACCCCAAAACCCTCATTCTCTCCACCACCAAAAACAAGATTTCCTCAACCAAATTCAACAAAATCACATTCAAACTTCCTTACAACAACAATGAATCACTGCTTTTACAACAATAATCAATCCAAGTACCAAAATCTTCAACCTTTGAGTCGATTTTTGAAATACAAAGGCAAATCCTTTTATCTTAAAATCGATTTGGGTATAATTGGAAATTGAAGATTTTCAATCTTTTCTTGCTATAATCATCAATGGCAAGAACAAAAGGGTCAACAAAGGCACTTAAGGCAAAGGCACTCTCAAAAAGGCAACAATGCCTTCAAGCAAAGAAAGCTTCAATGGCTATGGTGGTTGCTAGTGCAAACTTGGAAGTTCAACAACAACAAAATCCTCCCTTGGAAGCAACAACATCAACAACTCCGGAAATTGCTCAATTATCAAACTATCCGGAGGTAATTTTCATTTCTAACTTCCATAGGGATACATTTGCCAAGTATGCTAAGAAAGCCATTCTACCCACCAAATTCATATGTGAAGATGCCTTGAACAAATTGGGTGTCCTTGAACAAACAAAAGCCTTCTTTGAAGCCATGGGGTTGGGAAAATTGTTCACTACAAGAGAATTGACATACCCCTCCCTTACCTTGGAATTCTTAAGTTCATTGAAAGTGACCAAGGTAGAGACTAGAACATACATCGAGTTTCGCCTTGCCAATGTGAATAGGCGCATCACCATTGATGTTTAGAGTAAAGCATTAGGTCTTAGTGATACACCTTATTACTATAAGATGCCCGAAAAATATGACCCCGCTCCTCTTTGGGAGGCGATTTCCGGGAAGAAATTTGAGAACTTTCATGGTTGTCGCGTTATATTAGTCCACCATCCGGGCATTAGAGTGTGGCACAAGGTCATCGGGAATACTATCATTGCAAGAAAAGACACTAACCACTTTACCAAGCTCGATTGTGTTCTACTTGAGTCGGCCTTAAATGTCGGAAGGGAATTCACCAAGCCTTACAATTCTCTAAGGCTTTTGGTGGAAATATGGCTCAATGTTGATTGTGGAAAGGAAGGCACCGCTTTTATCGTAAATGGAGGTCTAGTTACTCTCTTGGCCAAGTACTTTGATCCAAATTTCAACAAGGATAACAAGTATGTGGTGTGCAAAGTGGGTCATCTCATTGACATGGATGCCATGATTAACAAGTACAAGTGGGTCAAGCATAATCCTCTTGACACCAAATATGGGTAGCTCAGCAATGATGCTAGATCTTTTACTTTGCCTTCCAAGATATGCCGTTTGAGTGTCCATCGAACAAACTACCTTCTTCCACTCTCAAAGGAAGCCGAATACATCATCCGTCAACAAAGGGGTGAAATTGAAAAGCCCTCCTCCTCCATTGTCACACCACCATATCCATTCAAATATCAAGAGTTCAAACCCGAAGGTGTTGAAGTGGGCAATGACTACATGACTCTACTTATGTAAGAGATGCACAAACAAGCTTATAAGGATCGGGAAGATGCATACTTGGCCCAATATCCACCCCTCCTTCATTTAGCTAGGCAAGGACTACTTGATCCTTCATGTCCTTTGCCTAGTTGGGCGGATAAGGAAGTTTTCTTTCCAAGTGCATCTAGGGGTGAAAGACCGGGTGACGATGAGGTTGTTGATGATGAGGGTATTGTTAAAGAGGTAAATGAAGGAGAAGAGGCTAATGAAGATGATGAAGGAAGTGATGAAGAAAGTAAGCAAGGAAGTGAAGAGGGGAGTGGAGATGAGTCCACTTCTATGGAGGAAAATGATGACAATGATGATATGGTGGAAGACTAGCAAGCTTTGGAGGCTCCTACCCTCTTGAGGTTTGTCTACTTCTTTCTTTGTTTTATTTATTTTATCTTGATCATGGTTGGAGAGTCCTAGCAACATGAGGACTAACACCTCGGCCCCATTGAGGTGTTCTTTTATTGTTCCCATTGAAAAATCCAAAATGACAATTAGTTTCATGCATTGCATCTTGTGTGCATGAACTACCCCCAAATTTAAGACATTAGAAATAATGTCTATTTTGGTTTGGGGAAGTAAATGCATACGCAACGGGAGGTAATCTAAATTACGCTCTCCGTCATAAACAAAAACCCATGCATCATGTAGTGTAGATTAGTATAGCTTGCATTTAGTATAGAATTCATGCATCATACTTGCATAATTTCCTATCATATTGGCCATTGAGGACAATGCCCATATTAGTGTGGGGATGGGAAATTCTAACTTAACTTTTATTCAAAAAAATCCAAAAATTTCGAAAATCCAAAAAAAAATGAAAAATTGAAAAACCAAAAACAAGTTCATTTCCTTTGTAGTGTAGTCATGTATATATTGTGTTTGTTCTATCCTTGTTCACATTGATCGACTACGCCACATCCGAGACATGAGGATATTGATGCGATCCCGCTAAGTGTTCACAAATTAAGATGTGGTCGTTGGTCACGGTCGAATCAAAACACAATTTATAGCTCCACAAGCAACTCTACAATTAGTAAAGAGGCAAGTAAAGGTCGGATCCCAAGGGACGGGAGTTGAAATGAGATTTCTATTGTAACTAGTGGTGTCTAAGGGGTGTCACAAATTGGGTTGATGTAGAAGGTTACTAAACTAGAATAACAATGAAAATAAACAAGCAAGATGAATAAAAAGGGGTGCAAACAATTGATTAAAGGCACTAGGGTGTCATGGGATCATAGGGGAATCATGGGATATGATCATACAAACATGTTCTCAAATTATAAGCAAGCAATTATTGTTGTGATGGATTGAGTTGGGTTATATCTTACAATCCTAGGAAAGTTTGGGTCCCGGAGCCGAATCGATTAGATTGTACAACACCTACAAGTCGACTTAATCTTCCCTACTCAACAACATGCATGGTCTAATGAGACTCGAGTTGGGTTATGTCTTACAAGTCTCATTGAAAAGATAGAAGATGATAGTAAATGCAAGGATTCATAGGCTTAGCATTTCATCAAATATAACATGTGCATGAGTTGAGATCAAAACAAGCAAGCAAATAAAACATGAAAGCATATTAATTTAAGCATGAATCATTCCCCATGTTGGTTTCCCCTAATCACCCATTAACCCTAGCTAAGAGACTACTCACTCATTATCATGTTGATCATGCTAGCAAGGTTGTCAATCATACCAACAATATGAAACATGATGAATAAAAGAAAGTAATTAACAATAATTAAAAAGGGATTAAGAGATTATACCTACTAATGATTCCAATAATAAAGCAAGAATAATAGAAGTACTTGAATGCTAGATTGAGAGGTTGTCAATCTCCCAATAATAACCCAAATAATCTTCAATTACCCAAAATAAAGGATGAACAAGAGAGAGATTAAAGAACTAAAACTTGGATTAAAACTTGATTAATACTTGATTACAATATTGAAGAGAGATTTGATTGATATTAACTACACTAATTATTGATAAGAAGAACATGCTCCTCTAATTAGACTAATGAGGTATTTATAGTGAAAATTAGGGAGGATGCATTAGGGTTAACTAAGGGCTAAACTAGTAATTACACTTTTAAGTTGAGCAAGGAGGACCCGGTATTTTTCGAGAGAAGGGCTTCTCTTTTCGTAGCTTGAAGAAGACAATCCGTCTTTGTGCGGAATCCGGGCGGAATAAGGTCGGGACGGACGGATTTGGGCGGTGGAATCCGAGCGGATTCGAGGGAATCCGGGCGGATTGTTGAGGGGAATCCGAGCGGATTCAGGCGTGGGGCGCTTCGGATTGTGCGGGCTGACGGACGGATTGTTGACAATCCGCTCGGATTGTCAGTCAGCATAGTAACTTCTTCTTTTCTTCCCTTTTCTTCATAAATTCCTTGGGAATTTCCTTGGGGACTCAAGGATCTTTCCTCAACATTGCTCTTCTACTATGATATGTACAAAGGCCTTCTAATCTTTTCTCTCCTTGATGCTTGGTCATTGAATTCGATCAATTTAGTCTCGTTTTGCCATGAAAATGCAAGATTCTTACTCCTTTCCTACCAAGGGATCAAAATCTCAAAGAATATGCAAAACAAAGAACTAAAGATAAGAAATGACCCAAATAAGCACTAAAAAGCATGGAAACAAGGCTAATTCGGGGGCTAAATATGCGCCAATTATGGTCACATCAAATATCCCCAAACCGAACCTTTGCTCGTCCCGAGTAAAGAGGTGACAAAGACTAGGACCAATACTAACCTATCCTAATAATATAGCCGATATGAGACAATTAGCGGGTCTCACTCCGCCCCTTCAACTCACAACAAGACAACCATGAGGTAGGATGCCTTCTTGCAAGGCAAGGTGGGTCTTGCCAAAATGGCGACACATCCAAACATTAAGCACACAAAAACACATAATGGATGCATCTTCAAAAGAATAGCCACTCCCTCATCAAGTGGCGGAAATTATCTACAAGGGAAGCAATTCAAGGGTACACAATCCTTCATAGATGCAATTTGTCCAAACTACTAAGCCTAGAAGGATACCAATAAATCACCTCCATGTTGTGTCAAGCTAGGGTACCTTTGTCCTCAATCGTTAAATGCTTTTGTCAAGAGTAGACTCCCTATGGTGTTAGAAACACTGGAGGATCGCGGAATTCCCCCTCTTGCCTAGACAAGAAGAAGGGTCGTCCCCTCTCTACCATGCACAAAAATGGATATGATGGATAAAGGGATCAATAAATATTTGAGTTTCACTTTGGGAGTTTGCTTTTGTTTTTGTTTTTCCCCCCAATTTCTTGTGGCATTTGACATTTGAGAACACTTTCTTTGCCATTTCTTTTTGATTTTTGGCATTTCAATACTGGACAACTTTTTTTGCATTTCTTTTTGAACATTTTCAAAGTCACCCCAATTAGTAACGAGGGTGCCTTGTATTTGAAGCTTAGGAGTTCTATTTTTGCTCCTCTTTTCATTTGATGCATTTTTGCAAACTTTTTTTCACTTTTCATTTCTTTGAACTCAAATTGATTTCTTTTTGTGCCCATTCCCTTTTGTTGACAAAATGTATGGTAGAACATGTATGAATGATGGTTGCATGGTTTCAAGGGTCACCTTGTAATAAACGGTAGCCAAGGAGTTATCACACCACAAGGTACTCTTGACTAGGCCTTAAACCATGGGTCAACGGATACTAGCATGACACATCCTAGGGTGTTTTACAAGCATTCTAACAAGCAAAGTCTTAAGAACAAAAGGCATCTACTAGGGCCTATATACACTTGTCAAGCTTCCCAAGTAGACGGTTTCGCAAAATTTTTCTAACATGCAACTACATGCCATGATGCAACTAGCATATAAACATCCTAATGCAAATGATTCTACCAACTAATATGACAAACAATCTAAATGCAAGTCCTAGATTCACATTATTTTTACCGCATCAATCAAAATAAAGCCACATAGTCATTAACATAAAGAGGAAAAAGGAGATTGGAAAGATCATACCATGCGGTCTTCAATATCCTCATCTCTCGGATGTGGCGTAGTCAATCAATGTGAACAAGGATAAACAAACACAATATATACAAGACAATATATACAAAGGAAATGAACTTGTTTTTGGGTTTTCAATTTTTTCAATTTTTATGATTTTTGAAATTTTTCAATTTTTATGGGTTTTTGAATAAGAGTTAAATGTTAGAATTCCCATCCCCACACTAATATGGGCATTGTCCTCAATGGCCAAAATGATGGAAATTATGCAAAGATGATGCATGATTTCTATACTAAATGCAATTCTATACTAAGCTATGCTACATGATGCATGGTTTTTGTTATGACGGAGAGGATAATTTAGATTACCTCCCGTTGCGTATGCATTAACTTCCCCAAACCGAGTGAGACACTATTGCTAATGTCCAAGGATGGGTATAGTTCATGCACACACTATGCTATGCATGAAACTAATTTGTCATTTTGGATTTTACAAATGGGAACAATAAAATAAGAACACCTCAATGGTACCGAGGTGTGAGTCCTTTGATGGGGCTAGGACTACTCCAACAATGATCAAAATGAAATAAAATACAAAGAGAGAAATAGACAAACCATGGGAGAGTAGGAGTCTCCAAGGCTTGCTAGTCTTCCATCATGCTATCATCATCATCACTTCCCTCATGAGAAGTGGTCACATTGCCACTTTCCTTGTCATTTGCTTCTTCACTTTCTTCCTCATCTTTATCTTCATCATCTTCACCATCTCTTTCTCCATCTTCACTTGCATCTTCCTCAATATTATCATCAACTTCTTCATCATTTCCAACAACCTCATTGTCACCCACGACGCCCCTAGATGCACCCGGAAATAAGACTTCTCTATCCGCCCAACTAGGCAAAGGACAAGATGGATCAAGGAGTCCTTGCCTAGCTAAATGTAGGAGGGGAGGATATTGAGCCAAATAAGCATTTTTCCGATCTTCATAGGCTTGCTTGTGCATTGCTTGCATGAGAAGAGTCACATAATCATTCCCAATTTCAATTCCTTCCGGCTTGAACTCTTCATACTCAAAGGGGTAAGGTGGTATGACAATGGAAGAGGAGGGCATTTCAAGATCACCCTTTTGTTGTTGAATGATGTACTCGGCTTCTTCGGAAAGGGGAAGTAGATAATTGGTCCGGTGGACGCTTAGACGACAAATCTTCGAGGGCAAGGTGAACGATCTAGCTTCACTAGTTAGCCATCCATACTTAGTGTCAAGGGGGTTTTGGGCAACCCACTTGAACTTGTGAATCATGGTATGCATATCAACAAGATGGCCACCTTCTTTTGCTTTGTACTTGCTATCCTTATTGAAGTTAGGATCAAAGTGCTTAGCTAGGACCGTGACTAGGCCGCCATTGACAATAACGGTCGTGCCCTTTTTCCCACTATCGATGTTGAGCCATCTATCTACCAAGAGCCTCAAAGAATTGTAAGGCTTGGTATGAATTCTTCCAATATTCAAAGCCGATTCAAGGAGAATAAAATCAAGTCTTGTGAAATGATTGGTGTCTTTCCTAGCAATTATGGTATTTCCCACAACCTTGTGCCATACTCTTATGCCCGGATGATGGACCAAAAGAGCACGACATGCATGAAAATCCTCAAATTTCTTCCCGGAGATTGCCTCCCAAAGAGGCTCGGGGTCATACTTTCCATAATGCTTAAGATAACGCGATTCATCACTAAGACCCAAAATTTCACCCAATTCCTTAAAGGTAATGCGTCTACTAACATTAGCTAGACGAAACTCGAGATTTTCTCTATTCTCAACTTTGGTGACTTTCAAAGAACTTAAAAATTCCAAGGTAAGGGAGGGGTATGTCAATTCCCTTGTTTCAAACAATTTCTTTAACCCCATGGCTTTGAAAAAGGCTTTTGTTTGTTCAAGAACACCCAATTTTTGTAAGGTATCTTCACATATGAATTTGGTGGATTGTAATGACTTCATAGCAAACTTGACAAAGGTATTTCTATGGGTATCGGAAATAAAAGTTACCTCCGGATAATGCAAAAGTTGATTAATTACCGGAGTAGAAGGTGTTGATGCTCCCATAGAAGGTTGTTGTTGTTGTTGCACTTCCAAGTTTGGTGTTGCTACCACCATAGCCAAAGCTTTCTTTGTTTGAAGAGCCTTTTGCCTTTGTGAGAGTGCCTTAGCCTTTGGTGCCTTTATTGCTCCCTTAGTCCTTGCCATTGATGAACTAACCAAGAAAAGAATGAAAAATCTTCAATTTGTAGTATGCCCAAATCGATTTGAAGGTGAAAGGCTTTGCCTTTATGAAAACAAAAATCGACTCAAAGGTTGAAGATTTTGTTCTTGGTTTTGATTTTTGTTGAAGAAGGAGTGATTAATTTATTGTTGGAAGGATGGTTTGATTTGATTTTGTTGAATGTTGTTGAGGGTTTTTGTTTTTGTGATGGAGAGGATGAGGGTTTTGATGTTGTGGGTAGTGTTTATGAATGAATGAATGAATGAATGAAGGTGGGAGGGTTTTAAAAGAAACCGAAATTTTCAAATCATAGGGGCAATCCGTGCGGATTCTCGCTTCTTCTACCTTTGCAAAAACTGCCGCCTAAAGACGGGCGGATTACGTAGAATCGCTCGGATTCTTTTGTTAAGGGACGGGCGGATTTCTTCAAAGACGGACGGATTTCTGTCCAGAGAAATTTGCTTGTTTTCCTCAGTTGCAAAGACGGACGTCTTTCTCCCTGGACGGACGGATTTTTCAAGACGGGCGGATTTTTAGAAATCCGCTCGGATTCTTTAACAGTCAAGAAATTTTCAAAACTCAGCGCAGTTCAGGACGGGCGTCTTTTCTACAGGACGCTCGGATTGCATAAGACGGGCGGATTCTTGGGAATCCGCTCGGATTCTTCCCCTATGTACACGGATTCAGTTCCACCCGTGCACAGCGCATTCCCTTTATCATTCTTCCATTCTTTCTTCAAGTCTTGTGTTCTTCATTGTGGGGGCACTACTAAGGCATGGATAGCCTAGGCAATTGCCATCCCCACACTAAGGTAAAGCACTACACATCAATTGAAATTGTTAGTCCCTCCCTCACTTCTCTCTTACATGACAATTATTTTGATCAAAGTAAATAAAAATCCAAAGATGACAAAAATGCAATACAAGAATTGAAATGTAAGTTAGGGAGTTTGAAATATTTACAAGTGGTGGTTTAGGGAGGACTCCACCAAACTCTCATTCTTGATGAGATGTCAAGGGGGCATGTTCAAGGTGTTGTTGATGTTGCTCAACACCTTGAAGAAGTAATCAAAGGCTTGTTCATTATCATGGTAGAGGTTCTCAATGGACCGTGGCCCTTGTTGTTGATCATGATCGATGGCATGTCCAATGTAGGGATTAAAAATCCCTTCAAATTCGTCGTCCCAAAGACCACAAACTTCATTGAGTTGATCATTGAAAATCTCTTGCTTAGATGGAGACAACTCTCCCAATTTCTTCTCTTGGCCAATGAGGCCATCCTCTTCTTCCTTGGTTGATTTTGATGAGTTTTGCAAGCTCTCTTTGTCACAATTCACTTGCTCTTTGAATGGAGCATCTTCAATTTTCTTCTTCCATTGGAGTTCCGATTTATTCTTCTCATCTTTTCGGCTATAATGATCAATCATGAAACATGGCTCATGCAAACGAGGAGCTCTCATGGTCTTGTCAAGATTAAAAGTTATGCTTTTATCTCCCACTTCTAGAGTGAGCTCTCCATGTTTCACATCAATCACCGCACCCGCGGTGTGTAGGAAAGGTCTTCCTAGGATGATTGGAATGTTGGAATCTTCCTCCATATCAACAATGACAAAGTCCACCGGGATGAAAAACTTCCCAATTCGCACGGGGACATCTTCCCATATCCCTAACGGTGTCTTCGTCGATCTATCGGCCATTTGGAGTGTGATGCTGGTGCATTTAAGCTCTCCCATCCCCAACCTTTTACTTACCGAGTATGGCATGACACTCACACTAGCCCCTAGATCACATAAGGCTTTGTTGATCGTCGTGTCGCCAATGGTACACGGTATTGAGAAGCTTCCCGGATCCTTTAACTTTGGAGGTGAACTCCCTTGAAGTATTGCACTACTCACCTTAGTGAAGGCGATAGTCTCAAGTTTCCGGATCGACTTCTTCTTTGTGAGGATATCTTTCATGTACTTCGCATAGGCCGGAACGTGATTGATTAATTCCGTGAAAGGAATTGAGACTTCTAAATTCTTCACAATTTCCATGAACTTTCCAAGTTGATCATCAAATTTGGGCTTGGCTTGACGACTTGGAAAAGGAAGTCTAATCACAATGGGCTCCTTCTCCTTGGCCTTGTCTTCATTTTTCTTTGAACTTTCTTCTTTTGATGATTCTCCATCTTTGGAGTTTTGCACAATTTCTTCCTTTTCACTAGCTTCCACAACTTCATCCTCAACTTGCTTCTTCGGTGCTTCATACCTTGTACCACTTCTCAAGTGAATGGCACTAACTGTTTCATGTCTAGGGGGATTACTTTGAGGTGGTAATTGCCCCTTTTGTCTTTGTGAGCTTGAAGATGCTAGTTGAGTCAATTGGGTTTCCAACATCTTGGTGTGAGCTAGAATGTTGTTGATGGTGGTTTCTTTTGCTTGGCTATCTTTTTGCATTTGAGTGAAAAATTCTTGTTGGTTCTTTTGCATTTGGAGGACCGCTTTTTGGACATCAAAACCTTGGTCATTTTGGTGATTGTATGGATTTTGATTTTGGTAACCTTGGTTTTGATTGTAAAAGGGTCTTTGATTTTGGTTTCTCATGGGTGGTGGAGTGTATGTTGTTTGAGGGTTTTGAACATTTTGGCTTTTGTATGAGAGATTTGGATGGAATTTGGTGTTTTCATTGTAAAAGTTGGAATAAGGGGTACCACTCTTGTATGCTTGGAAAGCATTCACTTGTTCATTTGTTCCCCTACATTCACCTTGGTCATGTCCCAAAGTTCCACAATTCTCACATATCCCACTTGGGATTGATGAGGATGCCGTCATGGCATTAACATGATGCTTCGATGATTTTGAGTTTTCCTCAAGTCTAGCCATAGCTTGTTCAAACTTCAAGTTGATTGTGTCAATGTGAGCACTAAGTTGAGCACCCAATTGAGTAACGGAGTCCACTTCATGCTTTCCTCCTCTAGTAGCCTTGCGAGGTCTACTATATTGTGAGTTATGGACCGCCATTTCCTCAATCTTGTTCCATGTTTGATTGTCATCAACTTCGGTGAACATTCCATTTGATCCCATATTGAGAATGTTCCTAGAATCTTCATATAAACCATTCCAAAATTGTTGCACCAAAAACCATTCGCTAAGTCCATGGTGAGGACATGAGCGACAAATACCTTTAAACCGCTCCCAAGCTTCATACAAAGACTCTTCATCCCTTTGCTTAAAACCCGTAATTTGAGCTCTTAGCATGTTGGTCTTTTCCGGTGGGTAGAATTTTTTGTAGAAAGCTAGAGCCAACTTCTTCCAAGAATCTATTCCAAGGGTGGCCTTATCAAGGCCCTTCAACCATTGCTTTGCGGTGCCGATTAAGGAAAAAGGAAATAAGACCCATCTAATTTGGTCTTGAGTCACGCCCGTTTGAGAGATAGCATCACAATAATCGCAAAAGGTTTCCATATGAGAATGAGGGTCCTCACTAGGCATCCCCCCAAATTGGCTCCTCTCAACTAGTTGGATGAAGGCGGACTTGGCAATAAAATTTCCGGTGAGATGTTGCGGTGTAGGAGTACCATTTGGTAGATTCTCCTCGGTGGGTACGGAGTGTGACGAGAATTTTGGCATTGTAGGTGGATTTTGTGGCGTATTGTGTAATGGGTTTTCTTCTCCTTCTATTGCGAAAGGATTGACAAACTCACTAGTGGGTTGAACAACTTCACCAACACCTCTCAAATTCCTCCTAACAAGTCTCCTATTGTTCGTCAAGGTTCTTTCGATTTCACGGTCAAAAGGTAACAAATCACCTTGTAACCTTCTAGACATGCAAAATATCAAACAACTCAAAAACAATTAGAACAAACCTTGAGGAGTTTTACTTCCTATCATATTGGCCATTGAGGACAATGCCCATATTAGTGTGGGGATGGGAAATTCTAACTTAACTTTTATTCAAAAAAATCCAAAAATTTCGAAAATCCAAAAAAATTGAAAAATTGAAAAACCAAAAACAAGTTCATTTCCTTTGTAGTGTAGTTATGTATATATTGTTGTATATATTGTGTTTGTTCTATCCTTGTTCACATTGATCGACTACGCCACATCCGAGACATGAGGATATTGATGCGATCCCGCTAAGTGTTCACAAATTAAGATGTGGTCGTTGGTCACGGTCGAATCAAAACACAATTTATAGCTCCACAAGCAACTCTACAATTAGTAAAGAGGCAAGTAAAGGTCGGATCCCAAGGGACGGGAGTTGAAATGAGATTTCTATTGTAACTAGTGGTGTCTAAGGGGTGTCACAAATTGGGTTGATGTAGAAGGTTACTAAACTAGAATAACAATGAAAATAAACAAGCAAGATGAATAAAAAGGGGTGCAAACAATTGATTAAAGGCACTAGGGTGTCATGGGATCATAGGGGAATCATGGGATATGATCATACAAACATGTTCTCAAATTATAAGCAAGCAATTATTGTTGTGATGGATTGAGTTGGGTTATATCTTACAATCCTAGGAAAGTTTGGGTCCCGGAGCCGAATCGATTAGATTGTACAACACCTACAAGTCGACTTAATCTTCCCTACTCAACAACATGCATGGTCTAATGAGACTCGAGTTGGGTTATGTCTTACAAGTCTCATTGAAAAGATAGAAGATGATAGTAAATGCAAGGATTCATAGGCTTAGCATTTCATCAAATATAACATGTGCATGAGTTGCGATCAAAACAAGCAAGCAAATAAAACATGAAAGCATATTAATTTAAGCATGAATCATTCCCCATGTTGGTTTCCCTAATCACCCATTAACCCTAGCTAAGAGACTACTCACTCATTATCATGTTGATCATGCTAGCAAGGTTGTCAATCATACCAACAATATGAAACATGATGAATAAATGAAAGTAATTAACAATAATTAAAAAGGGATTAAGAGATTATACCTACTAATGATTCCAATAATAAAGCAAGAATAATAGAAGTACTTGAATGCTAGATTGAGAGGTTGTCAATCTCCCAATAATAACCCAAATAATCTTCAATTACCCAAAATAAAGGATGAACAAGAGAGAGATTAAAGAACTAAAACTTGGATTAAAACTTGATTAATACTTGATTACAATATTGAAGAGAGATTTGATTGATATTAACTACACTAATTATTGATAAGAAGAACATGCTCCTCTAATTAGACTAATGGGGTATTTATAGTGAAAATTAGGGAGGATGCATTAGGGTTAACTAAGGGCTAAACTAGTAATTACACTTTTTAAGTTGAGCAAGGAGGACCCGGTATTTTCCGAGAGAAGGGCTTCTCTTTCGTAGCTTGAAGAAGACAATCCGTCTTTGTGAATCCGGCGGAATAAGGTCGGGACGGACGGATTTGGGCGGTGGAATCCGAGCGGATTCTGAGGAATCCGGGCGGATTGTTGAGGGGGAATCCGAGCGGATTCAGGCGTGGGACGCTCGGATTGTGCGGTATCGACGACGGATTGTTGACAATCCGCTTCGGATTGTCAACAAAGATAGTAATTTCTTCTTTTCTTCCCTTTTCTTCATAAATTCCTTGGGGATTTCCTTGGGGACTCAAGGATCTTTCCTCAACATTGCTCTTCTACTATGATATGTACAAAGGCCTTCTAATCTTGTCTCTCCTTGATGCTTGGTCATTGAATTCGATCAATTTAGTCTCATTTTGCCATGAAAATGCAAGATTCTTACTCCTTTCCTACCAAGGGATCAAAATCTCAAAGAATATGCAAAACAAAGAACTAAAGATAAGAAATGACCCAAATAAGCACTAAAAAGCATGGAAACAAGGCTAATTCGGGGGCTAAATATGCGCCAATTATGGTCACATCAGATATTGAAGACCGCATGGTATGATCTTTCCAATCTCCTTTTTCCTCTTTATGTTAATGACTATGTGGCTTTATTTTGATTGATGCGGTATAAACAATGTGAATTTAGGACTTTCATTTAGTTTATATGTCATATTAGTTGGTAAAATCATATGCATTAGGATGTATATATGTTAGTTGCATCATGGCATGTAGTTTGCATATTAGAAAAATTTTGCGAAACCGTCTACTTGGGAAACTTGCAAGTGTATATAGGCCCTAGTAGATGCTTTTTCTTCTTAAGACGTTGCTTGTTAGAATACTTGTAAAACACCCTAGGATGTGTCATGCTAGTATCCTTTGACCCATGGATTAAGGCCTAGTCAAGAGTACCTTGTGGTGTGATAACTCCTTGGCTACCGTTTATTCCAAGGTGACCCTTGAAACCATGCATCTATCATCCATGTTCTACCACATTTTTGTCATCAAAGGGAATGGGCACAAAAAGAAATTGATTTGAGTTCAAGAAATGAAATGAAAAGTGAAAGAAAGTTTGCAAAAATGCATCAAATGAAAAGAGGAGCAAAAAATAGAACTCCTAAAAGCTTCAAATATAAGGCACCCTCACTACATATGGGGTGAATTTGAAAATGTTCAAAAAGAAATGCAAAAAGTGTCAAGTGTTGAAAAGCCAAAAATCAAAAGAAATGGCAAAGAAAGTGTTCTCAAATGTTATATGCCACAAGAAATTAGGGGGAAACATCAACAAAGCAAACTCCCAAAATGAAACTCAAATTCTATCGATCCCTTTATCCATCGTATCCATTTTTGTGCATGGTAGAGAGGGGATGACCCTTCTTCTTGTCTAGACAAGAGGGGGAATTCCGCGATCCTCCAGTGTTTCTAACACCATAGGGAGTCTACTCTTGACAAAAGCATTTAACGATTGAGGACAAAGGTAACCTAGCTTGACACAACTTGGAGGTGATTTATTGGTACCCTTCTAGGCTTAGTAGTTTGAAGAAATTGCATCTATGAAGGAGTGTGTACCCTTGAATTGCTTCCCTTGTAGATAATTTCTGCCACTTAGATGAGGAAAGTGGCTATTCTTTTCTAGATGCATCCATTACTTGATTTTATGTGCTTTAATGCTTGGATGTGTCGCCATTTTGGCAAGACCCACCTTGCCTTGCAAGAAGGCATCCTACCTCATGGTTGTCTTGTTGTGAGTTGAAGGGGCGGAGTGAGACCCGCTAATTGTCTCATATCGGCTATGCTATTAGGTTAGTTTAAATAAAGGTCCTAGTCTTTGTCACCTCTTTACTCGGGACGAGCAAAGGTTCGATTTGGGGATATTTGATGTGACCATAATTTAAGCGCATTTAGTCCCCGAATTAGCCTTTTTCCCATGCTTTTTAGTGCATATTTGGGTCATTTATTGTCTTTAGTCCTTTGTTTTGCATATTCTTTGAGGTTTTGTGTCCTTGGTAGGAAAGGAGTGCAAACCTTGCGTTTTCATGGCAAAATAGAGCTAAATTGATTGAATTCAATGACCAAGCATCAAAGAGAAGACAAGATTAGAAGGCCTTTGTACATACTATAGTAGATGGGCAATGATAAGAAAAGATCCTTGCATCCCCAAGGAAATCCTCAAGGATTCTATGAAGAAAAAGGAAGAAAAGAAGAAAGAAAGAAGCTGTAAGACAATTCGAGCGGATTGCCCACAATCCGCCCGTCCAAGAGGAGCAATCCGAGCGTCTTCCCCAGCTGGACGCCCGTCCAGAACCCCAACAATCCGCCCGTCCACCACCACAATCCGCTCGTCCAGAACCTCCCCAATCCGCCCGTCCCGTGCCCTGGACGCTCGGATTGTGTGTCATCTATTTCGTCTTCTACATGATTCAAGGAAGGATGCACATATTTTTCCAAAGACCGGCGAAAAGGAGACCGGAGTCTCTCTGGAGACCGGCGATTCCTCAAGGACTTAATCGTCATTTAAGCCCTTAGTTAACCCTAATTTATGTACCTAATTCCCACTATAAATACCCCATTAGTCTAATTAGATTAGCATGTTCTTCTTAGCAATCTTTAGTGTAGTTAATATCAATCAAATCTCTCTTTAATCTTGTAATCAACATTTAATCAAGTCTTAATACAAATTTCATTTCCTTAATCTCTCTTTTGTTCATCCTTTATTTTGGGTAATTGAAGATTATTTTGGTTATTATTGGGATATTGACAACCTTCCAATCAAGCATCAAGTACTTCAATTATTCTTTGCTTTATTATTGGAATCATTAGTAGGTATAATTCTCTTAATCCCTTTTTAATTATTATTAATCATTTTCATTTATTCATCATGTTTTACTTTGTTTGTATGATTGACAACCTTGCTAGCATGTTCAACATGATAATGAGTGAGTAGTTTCCTTAGCTAGGGTTAATGGATAATTAGCAAAAACCAACATGGGGAATGATTCATGCTTAATTTAATATGTTTTCATAGTTTATTTGCTTGCTTGTTGTGATCTCAACTTATGCACATGTTATGTTTGATGAAATGCGAGCCTATGAATCCTTGCATTTTTTACCCATCACCTATCTTTTCAATGAGACTTGTAAGACATAAACCAACTCGAGTCTCATTAGACCATGCATATAGTTGAGTAGGGAAGATTAAGTCGACTTGTAGGTGTTGTACAATCTAATCGATTCGGCTCCGGGACCCAAACTTTCCTAGGGTTGTAAGATATAAACCAACTCGATCCATCACAACAATAATTGCTTGCTTATAATTTGAGAATATGTTTGTATGATCAATTCACATGAATTCCCTATGACCCCATGACACCCTAGTGCCTTTTATCAATTGTTTACATCCCTTTTTAATCATCTTGCTTGTTTACTTTTGTTGCTTTTTAGTTTAGTGATCTTCTACTTCAAACCCCAAATTGTGACACCCCTAGACACCGCTAGTTGCAATTGAAAATCTCATCTCAATTCCCGTCCCTTGGGATCCGACCTTTACTTGCCTCTTTAATAATTGTAGAGTTGTTTGTAGAGTTATAAATTGTGTTTTGGTCTAGGTGCTCCTAACGACAAGTACCGAAAACTAAACCTCCTAAGGGGACACGACCATTGACACAATGTTGAACCTCCTGCAGAACAGCTCTGGGAGTTTTCACCCATTGTTTAAGACGACATAGGTTTCTGCACTGCCATATAGAATACAGGGTAGCAGCCACAGCAGCAAAAACAACATGTTTCTTCAATAAGGATCTACATCTCCAATGTACACACCAGTTTATGATGTCCTGCCCAGGTAAGGGAATAAGAAGCCAATCCTTCAGCAGCTGCCAGCAAGCAGTACTAAATGGACATTGATAGAATAGATGTAAATGAGTCTCATCTTCTATCCTGCATAACTCACATAGCCCATCATTGACAACCCCGAAAGCCTGGAGTCTGTCTTTGGTAATCAGTCTTTGCCTAACACACAGCCAGGCAATAAAAGAATGCATAGGCAAATTAAACCTGTTCCAAACTAGAGGATACCAGTCAACTTTAGCAAGAGATCCTTGAAGCCATTGGTACCCAGCCTTGATGGTGTACACACCAGAACCAGTAGACCAGCAGTTGTTCACATAGCCAACTTTCAGTAGATTTTTAACTTTACAAATCATCCCTCACGTCCAGCTAGTATTTTGACTAGGCTCATAATGCTTCCAATCCATACCTTTTATATAAATGTGATCAACCCATTGTATCCAAAGGTGGTCACTTTTACAAGCTAACCACCAAGTATATTTCCCTATCATAGCTAGGTTCGACTGCCTACTATTAAGCACCCCAAGGCCACCATGCTTCTTGTCAGTACACACTGACTCCCAGGACACAGCAGGAGTTCTGCCATACTGAGCAGAAGCAGACCATAAGAAATTTCTACAAATGGTAGTGATTATGTCAATAACTGTTACAGGAATTACAAAAATTCTGGACCAGTACACATGAAGTTGAGACAGCACACTCTGCACCAAATCCAATCTGCCAGTGTAACTCAAATTCATAGTCCCCCAACCACGAATTTTAGCAACCACCTTTTCAACAATTCTAGTCCACTCTCCAATAGCCATACACTTATATGAGATAGGAATCCCAAGGTATCTAAACGGAAAATGTCCCAGCTTGAACCCAGAAATCCTTAGCACATAATCAATCTCAGCTTGACAAACTCCATTGAAATAAATATTGGACTTTTCACAGTTCATTTCTAAACCAGAAACACTAGAGAAGGTAACAAAAGCTTTCAATAACACTTTACTAGACTCTCTATCCCCTCTACAGAACAAGAGTAAGTCATCAGCAAAACATAAATGGCTGAGCTTCATAGGTCTGCAGAGAGGGTGATAATTGAAGTCCATCTTATCAGTCACCACAGCAAGGATCCTACTCAGATATTCCATACAAATAGTAAAAAGCAAAGGGGACATGGGGTCACCTTGTCTAATACCCCTCCTCCCCTGGAAGTACCCAAAACTAGAGCCATTAAGAGAAATAGTAAACCAGGGAGAGGACACACAAACCATAATCCATCTGATCATCTGTGAAGGGAACTTAAGGGCTAGCAACATCTGTTCAATAAACTTCCAATCAATAGAGTCATAGGCTTTCTTGAGGTCTATTTTCATTACACATCTAGGGGAGCAAGTTTTCCTATTGTATAATTTTACTAAGTCCTGACAAATCAAAATATTATCCACAATCTCCTTCCCCTTGATAAAAGCACTTTGGTTTGGACTAATAATCTCAGGGAGCACCTTAGCAATCCTGTTGCAAATCACCTTAGAGATAGTCTTGTTAATGACATTGCAATAAGCAATGGGCCTAAAGTCAGCAACACTAATAGGTCTCTCTTTCTTAGGTATGAGAGTCAAAGTGGTGGAGTTTATTTGTTTCAGAAGCTTACCAGTATCAAAAAATTCCTTCACAGCTTGAACAATGTCAGTACCCACAATATTATAAGCATCCTTGAAATATTGCCAGGAATAGCCAACAGGTCCCGTAGCCTTGTTAGCAGGAATGGAAAAAAGGGCTTCCTTAATGTCTTCTGCAGTCACAGGTCTGATCAGATCATTAGAGTGAGCCAAACTAACCACCTTACCATGCCTGACAGTAGGGAAGTGAACATCCCCCACAGGTTTACTAGACCCTAGTAGCTGGATATAGTACTCCTGGAAGGCCATTTCATCACTATCAAGTGTGGTATGAGTGATCCCATTAAGATCCTGAATGCATAAGACTCTATTTTGGAGTCGTCTAGCTTTAATGACACTACGAAAGAACTGGGAGTTGTCATCACCATCACTCATCCAGTGACCTTAGCTTTCTGACTAAGGAAGCTTTTCCAGGCTGCATCCAGGTCCCTGTAAGCAATAGTAGCCTCTTTTATAGCTGCCTGCAGAACAACATCAGTGGGAGACTGGTGAAGTTGTTTCTGTAACTCATACAACTGGAGTAAAGCCACCTTAGCAGAAGTTTCAACATTTGAAAAACTAAACTTGTTCAAATCTTTCAGGGGTTTCTTCAAGGCTTTAAGTTTCTTAGCAATCTGAAACATAGTAAAGCCCTCAACCTTTGTATTCGAAATATCTTTAACAATAGTCAGGATATTAGCATCTTGCCCCCACATGTTGAAAAATTTAAAGCTTCCTTTCCTTTTAATACTAGTTGGCCAAAGAGTAGCTGTACATGGGCAGTGATCATAGAGCCCTTCAGGATGGAAAGTAATGTCAGCATCAGGAAACTAAGCCAGCCACTCATCATTGATCAAAACTCTATCAATCCAACTAAAAACCATGTCACCAGCATCATGCTTATTATTCCAGGAGAAAAGTGCCTCCTGGGCAGGAGTATCCATTAACCCACAATTTGCAACACAATCCTGGAACCCCCTTAGCTCAGCACTTGTAATTTCAGACCCAATCCTATCATCCATAGCCAAAACATTTTTGAAATCTCCCATGACCATCCATGGTCCAGCAACCACAACATCTATAAGATTAAGAGACTCCCAAAGAGGAACTCTGTCAGCAACCCTATTAAAGCCATAAACAACAGACAACCACCATTGTACACCAGTAGGCAAGAAAGTAACCCTAGAATGCATAACTTAAGCATGACTGCTAACAAGCTCAACTTTATAATTCATAGGGTCCCAAAATAAGCCAAATCATTCCCCCTTCATGATCATCAATGTTGTTAACCATGAACCAATTCATCCCTAAGCCAGAATGCACTTTATTTATGGAATGTCTTCTAACTCTAGTTTCTAGAATACCAAATAATCCTACATTATTCAATTGCAAAAATCTTCTAACATCAGATTGCTTATTCCCACTATTAAACTCCCTTACTTTCCAAAATCCAATGCTACCCATTTTCAATTGTTATAGCAAACCTTTCCTTCTCAGGCTCACAAACCTCTCTTATCTAAATAGAACGTTCAACCACTTCCAGGAATGTCCTTCTATGATTGCCAAGTCCAATGCCCCCCTGCCTTGTCATCTGAGTGATGATACTGGCAGGAGAGAACACTGACTGGAAGGGCATAGGAGTAACAAACACCCCTGATCCAGTACCCCTTTCTGTATTGTTAGGCTTTCCACTTGGCTTGCTAGCTACCACAGCAAGCTGATTCCCAGCCTTGGGAACAGCAGGAGCAGCTGGCTTAGGTACCCACATCTTACGTTTCTGAGGTTGAGCTTTCTGAGTATTTTGTTTCTTCATGCAGTCACGGCCCAGGTGACCCATAGCCTTACACTCAGTACAGATGGTGGGTTTCCACTCATAGTAAACAATTTGCCTATGATAGTTACCCAACTCATCCTGAAACTCCACCACATCTGGTAATTCCTCCCCAACAGTGACCTCCACCATGATACGTGCATACCCAATGAAAGTTTTCAATTGAGTGTTACTGTCACAGCGTATCGGGGTACCCACTAGATTGGCTATCTTTTTAAGAGCATTTCCCCAGCATTTTAATGGAAGCCCATAAAATCTAATCCAAATAGGAACGAAATCAATGGCTTCCCTAATAAATTTACAGGTCGGCGCCATTCCTTGATAACCACAGGTTTGCTATCAAAGAAGATTGGACCCGCCTGCAGAACCCTAATCTTAGTTGCTTTAGATTTAAAACGAACCACAAAGATGCCATTAGAATGGAAAGCAATGTTTTCAGCCTCAGGCCAAATACGCTTGACAAATCCATCTAACACCTTCCATGGCGGATTCGCACCCAACACATAGCAATAGACCGCTGTCGACCAATAATCCAATTCACTTTTGACATCAGATTCAGTAAGTTTCAGGCTACTTACCCTAGATGCAGATGACGAAGCAGACCTTGGTGACTTGTCCTCGCTCGTAACTTCCTCCCAGTCTTCCTCAGATTCTTCCTCCAAAATAGACTCCATGACCGCGTTTAGATTATAGGGACGAATAAGAGAAGCTGATTCCTGTGTTTGACCCGCGTCATCATCTCTGTCCTGATCAGACAGAGAAATCACACGATATCGAGAACCAGAATTGTTACTACTTGATGTATTATTACTAGTATTTTTTTTATTTTTAGTGTTTTTGTTATTATTATTTGCTATTACTCTAATTAATCTACTAGATTTAGGGAAATTTTTCCTTTGTCTAGCCATTGCTAATAAGAAAAGATCAACCCTAAATCACTTTCTCTCTCTAGCATTTCTCTCTCTAATTTCAAAATTGAACTTAAGACTTCATTTATTCATAATTGCTCGTTCTCTTTTTACTATTCTTAATCTTATTTAGTTTATGTTTGATTACAATTCCCTTATTATGTCTTTTATTAGCATCATCATGACTATTGTTATTATTGTTAATTCCAAGAACATGAGTAGCTAATTTATTTTATGTTAGGACTAGGGGATCCATGGTAGAATTGTGGCGATGTAGCGAATAAACTAGATAATTTACATGTGAGAATCGGCCCCCATAGCAATATAACTGTAACACCTATTTAGTTGAGTGCACGCTTCTAAATTACATTAATTTGGTTAACTTTGTCCCTAGATCGGAAGATTGGAATAAACAGACCTGCTATGAACAGTAGACTACCCTAATGAGGACGGAAGTTAAGTTAGTGGAATTCTAGGGTGGATAGCGGACCGGAAGGACCTTTCCCTTACCCTTCTCACAGTAGATTGTCTAGGCTATTAGCAACTGAGTCGATCGACTACCATGGTGAACCGAAATCCTGACATACTCTCTCTTATCTGATCAATTATATTACATTTTCTCGCTTTAACTGCTCTTACTATATTTCTCTTACCTTTGACCTTCAGTAGTTTAGAAAATCAAATATAAAACCCCCCATTTGTGACCTAGATAGACGGACTTTCAGGCAGATTCTTTGCCTCCCTGTGGAGATCGACCCTACTTATCACTAGCTTCCGTTATTATATTTAGGTATTTATTTTTGGTACAGATACGACCGTATCAAATTTTGGCGCCGTTGTCGGGGAGGCAACTATTTTATTTACTTGTTTCTTTTTATCCGTCTTTAGCCTCAACGGATTTATTCCTTGAGGCAGTTCTTATCTTTTTCTCTAGTGTTGTTTTGATAGGCCCTACAGGTCCTACTTAGAAATTCTAGGTAAAAGATCATCAAAGGGAAGGCTTGAGTACCTTTGATCTTCCATCTATGTTTCATCCTATGGCGCAACAGGTGGTTTACTATGAGAGATGTGGTACCGCTGGGCACAATGCTGTTATATGCTTGACAGGGAACGATGAAGTTTATGGGTTTAGGCAGCGTAGACAAGCTAGTCATCCCTTTGCATATGTGCCACCATATCTATTTCAACAACGAGGCTATCAAAAGCCTCCATTTTATTGGCCACCGCAACAACAAGCCCCTCCTCTTGATAAACAGAATGAAGATATTGTTGAACTGAAATCTTTGGTGAAGGCACTTGTACTTCAATTGCAAGAACATGATAGATTTAATGAAGCTCAAATCAATGATATTGAGTCTCAAATAGCTCAATTAGCTGCTGGGACGTACTTTAGGCACGCAAAGAGTGGTCTTTCCCATTAAGGATCCGAGTTGCCTATCGATACTGATGGTTTGTATGACTCGGAGTACGAAGGTCTATCTGAAAATGAAGCAAGCTACGAAGATTTCTGCGTTGCACAGCAACAAACACTCGATCGAATTAGTCACAATGTTCGATCGAGTGGATTATCTGAGGAAGTGTTCAATCGAACAGAAACTACATCTCGATCGAACAGCTATTATGAGGAAGACCTCGATCGAGTAGATCTCTGTGTTCGATCGAGTGATATTCAAGAGGAAAGCTTTCGATCGAGTTCCATCTTTTCTCGATCGACCATAATGGCCACGGAGAGTAATGATATGCCACTTTGGTCCGTTTTGGATGACGATTTTGAAGAAGACAATGGTTATGGTGAATCCCCCATTTGGAAAGCCGAGCTGGACGCGTTAGAGGCTGCCATATATGAGGCAGAATCTACCAAGGAGGGGAATGAGAAGATAGTTGAGTCAGTGAACGTTCCTAGAACGGAAGAGGTAATGTATTCTTTTGTCAATGATTCTGACGTTAAGAGCGGCCGACCTGAGGTAGTTATTGATAATTTCATTAGTATTGGTATTGATAGTACACTATATCATATGACTCTTGCTTTTTATTTTGATGCTCAACCCCCTCTCGGTTGGACGAATAAGTTAATAATTTTTCACCATATTTGTCATCAGAAATTCAATAAGCTAAAACGGTACCTTAGATTGTTTTTAAATGCTCCTGAGCTCCTTTATTTTTCACCTACGATTAATTTGAGCTTTTATATTCCGCCCGTAGCTGGAGGGCAGAATTATTTTGTGGATAATTTTCGGAGCTGTCATAGGAAATTCGTTAGGCTTAAACGGTTGTACATATCAATTTCCTATGTTATTATTATTTTGTGGTGCTACTTACAGTTTTGTGTAGCGCATGCGCAGTTGTTTGATCGGTTGCTTCGTGCTTTGAGCTGTTTTGACTGGGCTAAATTAGAATGGCTGGAGGAAGAAAAGATGGTCGAGGTGGGACCTGTCTGAAACTAGCGCTGTCCGGGAGGCAACCCGGAGTTTAACTTTATAGTTTATTTTCGAACATTTCAAGTTTTGTTGTGTGTACTAATTGGTTTTTATACCATAGACTCTGAAAAATTTTGGCTTGGTTTTGGTCGTATTTGTGGTCGCTATTTGCGTCTTTTGCAGGTGTTTTACTGTCACCTAGGAATTCGCGTAATAGGGAGCTCTCAATCAAGCAATTTTCTACTCGATCGAGTGCTTGAGCCCTTCGATCGCACTATTCTTCTCGATCAAGCAACCACAAATGACGATCATCCGATCGAGCAATTCCCTTTTCTCGATCGACCGCTTTTGCAGCCCCTGTTCCTCGATCGAGTGTTATATGCTTTCGATCAAATATGCTTGCTTGGATTAGCTTCCTGTGATGCTGTTCTGGAGCTGTTTGTGACCTCCCATGTTGCTGGCTGGTTTGGGGAGGTCCCTACTTCGCGTATTCTTGTGAGTTTTCCGAATCTCCACTCTCTCCTTTTTAGTTTGCATTTCCTTTCCCTATTTTTGTGTACAATGAGGGCATTGTACGGTTTGGTTTGGGGAGGTTATGCATCCATATCTGTGTCTGCATGTCGTTTTTATTGCATTTATGTTGTCACATTTAATTTTTGTACGCAATGTTGTTTATTTTTATAAAAATTCAAAAATCCCATAAAAATAGAAAAATTCCAAAAAATAAAAAAATAATAACGTTTCATTTTTCATATAGGTTGAGTCGGAACGGTAGATTTCCGTGATGAAATTGCACTTTAACTTGCCATCTTTACCTGAGTCTTGCATCCAATTGACAGTTATTAGCTTAGTCTTGCACATATCAACGAGTTAATGTTGAAAGTATAGCTGACTGTGTAGCCTTGAACTGATAAATTGGCAACCTACTTTACAATTTCTGAGTTTTGGAGCCATATAACTGGTGACATTCATGACCGGTTCATGTAGGAATTGAGAGTAGTACTCCTTGCATAACATGTTTATCACTTTTGCACATTTATGAAATTCGATTGCTTGTCACTTGTATAAATTCGGGTTTGTGGTCGGTGTCACATGCAGGGAGGCGCTTGCAAATTTCCCTTTATTTAATTTTCACCCATTTAGCTCCACTTTAGCCAAATATAGCCTTTTTGACCCATTAGCTACCCCCAAAATTTAGCCTGCCAGTCAAGCTAGTTTAGTGTGACTCTTGTGGTATTTTTATCATTGTTGCGACTGTGGCTCGTTTGTTTTTTGTACGGAGTTGGTAAGAAATGAGAAAGAATGAGGAAAAGAAAAAAAAAAGACGTGAATAGAAGAAGAAAAAGAAAAAGAAAAAGAAAAAGAAAAAGAAAAAGAAATGAAAAAAAAAAGATGAGAAACGTGAACAGAAGAAGAAAAGAAAGAAAAGAAAAAAAAGTTAGTTGTTTTGAATAAAAATTAGACCGTATTAAAAAAAAGGGAAGTTTGTGACGGTCTTACTCCTCTGTTTTATTCATATCTATTTGAGGAGATAGTGTATTTGGTTAGTGAGATGTGTGCCAGTGAAGGGGACTTGTGCTTTATTTTCTAGACAGCTGAGATTTGGATGGTCTTATATGGTCCTGTTTAGGTGCTAGCTTGACGCTTTACCTCCACATTTCCATAATATGTTTTGCCCTTTCTCACCTGTAACCTCACTTTCCCATATCATTTGTAAGCCCTCAGCTGTGACAGACATTGTTGGTTGGAATGTGCGTATAGTACTGTAATCGTCTATCATTTTTGTTGCATGCATGTTATGTAAGTCGCAGTTTAGGTGAGTGACTGTCTTCTCTTTCTCTCTTACACATATATTCACCATGTGCTTCATGAGAGAAGAGTGACTTGTGAGAGTCCGATTTTGTCGGTCTTGCAAGGTCAATAGGTCAGCTTATTTATGGATATCCTACAGCTCGTTTGCATATTGACTGCTGTAGCTGTAACTGTTAATTTTGATCGCATTAAATTGGTTAAAGTAGACAAGTTATAGCTACCTCTGAGTTTTCATATCTGTTCCATTAAGTGCATTTAGTTTACTCGAGGACGAGTAAAGGTTCGGTTTTGGGAGATTTGATACGTGCAATTTATATAGACTTTTGAGCCTCTTACTGCACGCATTTCTATGTCTTTTTGTATCGCTTTGTATTGCAAAATGCCCCGAATTGGCTACTTTGTTTTGTTTTGTCTTAATTGCATAAATGGACCTGAAAGTAGCGGAATCGACCCTTATTCGTCCCATTTAGCATACATTGTAAGGAGACGGAGATTTTGGAGCCGGAGTCGTACTTAGGAGTGCGTGAAGGAAGGTCACATGAAGCTGCCAAAGACGAGATGAAGGCTGATGTCAATGGAAATCACTCGATCGAGGTACTTTAGAGGTCGATCGAGTGTGTTGACTGGGATTAAAGGTCGATCGAGTTGTTCTAAGCACTCGATCGAAATGTGCTTTATTAGAGTTACTCGATCGAGACCCTGAAGTGCTCGATCGAGTAGAATTGCTGGAGAAGACCTCGATCGAGTAGTCTGAAAGTACTCGATCGAGGGGTTTGCTAGTTTACACGGGTTAACTTAATCCTTGATAGGTTTATTTTGTTAGTGTTACACTTCCCTATATAAGGGAGTCGTAATTAGGTAAATAGATACAATTTTTTATCCCTCTTTACTTCTCTTAATCTCGGAACTACATACTTTACTGCTTAATCTCTTAACTTCGCTCTTGCACTTTTGTGGATTGTTCTCTACGCCGGATTCATTTGATTGTAATCTCTCTTTTCTCTTTAATCTTAAGACTTCATTTATTCATAATTGCTCGTTCTCTTTTTATTATTCTTAATCTTATTTAGTTTATGTTTGATTACAATTCCCTTATTATGTCTTTTATTAGCATCATCATGACTATTGTTATTATTGTTAATTCCAAGAACATGAGTAGCTAATTTCTTTTATGTTAGGACTAGGGGATCCATGGTAGAATTGTGACGATGTAGCGAATAAACTAGATAATTTACACGTGAGAATCTGTCCCCATAGCAATATAACTGTAACACCTATTTAGTTGAGTGCACGCTTCTAAATTACATTAATTTGGTTACCTTTGTTCCTGAATCGGAACATTAGAATAAACAGACCTGCTATGAATAGTAGACTACCCTAATAAGGACGGAAGTTAAGTTAGTGGAATTCTAGGGTGGATAGCGGACTGGAAGGACCTTTCCCATGCCCTTCTCACAGTAGATTGTCTAGGCTATTAGCAACTGAGTCGATAGACTACCATGGTGAACCGAAATTCTGACATATTCTCACTTATCTGATCAATTATATTACATTTTCTCGCTTTAACTGCTCTTACTATATTTCTCTTACCTTTGACCTTCAGTAGTTTAGAAAATCAAATAAAAAACCCCCCATTTGTGACCTAGATAGACGGACTTTCAGGCAGATACCTTGCCTCTCTGTGGAGATCGATCCTACTTATCACTAGCTTCCGTTAGTATATTTAGGTATTTATTATTGGTACAGAAATGACCATATCATGACTCTCGCTTATGTCAAGTGGTCAAGATCTCAAACCTTGGAAGAAAGGTCTAAGTCTCGTAAGGACGAGGTCGTCGACTTGAAGTATAGAGAAGTTGGCAAGGCGAACCGTGCCTTCGTTGACGACTTTGCCGATGATCGATGTTAGCCCGGATGTGGTGAGGCCACCGAAGAGGAGGAGCTCGGGTCCCAAAGAGGTGGTGGGCCATGTATGGGCTCAGCTAGGACCGAGTATAGGTCATGCAAGAAACCGGAAGTCCAGGCTAGGCGGGCCAACAAGAAGAAGAAGAAGGGGAAGACGTACCCCGAGGGAAAAGGGAAGGGTAGAATGGAAGAATGAAGACCTCCATTACCCGTTTTACTATTATGTTGTAATAGTGTTTGTGTGTTTTTATTATGTTGTACTAGCTATGTATTATGGATTTTTGTGCTAGTTTTGCTATGTGGGATGTCTTAGTCAACACTCTAGCTTGGACAAGTTGTAGACTTGCTTAGCTTTATTTGTTGTCAAGTTTGTAATCCTTCTCATTATTAATTAAATAAGAGGATTGTTTGTGTTTAAAAGAAGTTGTGAACGCTTGTTGCTTCCATCCATCTTGTAAAGGCAATTCGGTTTGAATTATCCTAAATGTTGCACTTGTGAAAGGGGATTTTTGTGGGAAGGGAGAAAGGCTTCTTTTTTGTTTTTTTGTTTTTTTTTTGTGGAAAAGGGGATGTTTTCCCCTTCTCTTTTTTGAAGTGGGTATGGGTGATTGTTTTTTTTTTCGTGTGTGGGGATGATTGTATACTTCTTGTGTAAGAAATGACTGCCTACGTATCCGCCTGAAAAGGCGAAATCAAACCATGTCGTAGTTTGCATGTTTTGTTAATTTTTTTTGGGTGTTGTGGTTGTATCCTTCTTGTGTAAGAAAGGACTGCCTACGTATCCACCTAAAGAGGTGAAATCAAATCATTCTTGTAGTTCAGGTGTTTTGGTTTGTGTGCAAATGGATGTTGCCTTTGACAGATCAAAGGTTGTTCGAAACATGGCACGGTGCCATAACTTAGACTCGATAAAACATGCAATTTCAAATCAAAACGCGTTGAGGAACTTGACTTGAAAGGGTTATTGTTTTCACTAGTTGTGAAACTAGGGTAAGGTTTGTGGTTACTAGAGTTCAAGGGTAGTATTTCTTGAGTTGGTCTAGGTTGGTCGGGTTAGTGAAATCCTCCCCGTCTAGGTCACTCAGTCTCACTGCGCCCCCGAAAGTATTATCTTGACCAGGTAATTGGCCCAATTAGGTTTGAATTTCCCAATCGAATCGACGGGTAATGGTGCTCCAACCGACTTGAGGACCAAGTCGCCTTCTTTGATGCTTCTGGGTTTGAATTTTTTGTTGAATGCCCGTTGTATACGTCGTTGGTATAGCTGGACATTGTGCAAGGCGTTGAGTCGCCATTCGTCGAAGAGCGTGAGTTGTTCGAACCTTCGACGGGTCCATTCCGCCTCGCGAACTTGACTTTCCAGTAGAATGCATATAGATGGGACTTCCAACTCCACTGGTTGAACCGCCTCCATACTGTATACTACGTAGAAGGGTGTGGCTCCTGTTGGTGTTCGAATGGAGGTTCGGTATCCCAGAGTGCGAATGAGCATTTGCTCGGCCAATCACGGTAATTGTCTTGCATCTTTTTCATGATGGTGATAAGAGTTTTGTTTGCTGCCTCTACCGCTCTGTTGGTTTGGGGACGATAGGGGGAAGATCAGTGCCGTTTGATCTTGTATTTGCCAGCAAGGCTTGTGTTTCCGCCCGGAAGTGGGAGCCTTGGTTGCTGATGATTTCATGGGGTACCCCATATCTGCAGATGATGTTGTCCTGGATGAACTTGGCCACTTGTTTGGCGGTCAAGACTGCATAGGAATATGCTTCCACCCATTTGGTGAATTAGTCGATTGCGATGAGGACAAAGCAATGCCCTTTGGTGCCTATCGGGTTGACTTTTCTGATGATATCGATGCCCCAGGTCGAGAAAGGCCAGGGTGATGTCATGGTGTATAAGAGGGATGGTGGTATATGTTGTATGTTAGCGAAGCTTTGGCAATTGTGGCAATGTTTGACGTAGTTTCTGCAATCGGCCTCCATGGTGGTCCAGTAGTAGCCTAACCGCATGATTTTTCGGGTTAGCATCATTGCGCTCATGTGAGGGCCGCATTCTGCGTCGTGGACCTCTCCCATGACTTTTTTGGCTTTGTGGTAATCAATGCAAAGGAGAAGGATCCCTTGGGGTGTTCTTTTGTATAGTTGTTCTTGGTTTATCATGAATTATGATGTAAGCAAACAGATGGCTCTTTGTTCTCTTGTATCAGGGTTGGGAGGGAATTCGTTTTTGGTTTTGTAGTTGAGGATGGCTTGGTACCAAGGTTCGACATGGTTTTCCTCGTAGTTGTTGATGGTGCATATGTGAGCTGGTTCGCTCTTCTCTCGACACACAGGGCTATCGATGTCATGTCGTCAGGTATGTTGACGAGCGCGGCATGTTTTACTAGGGCATCAGCAAATTGATTTTCCTCTCGTGGCAAGTGGAAGTAGTCGACTTGGTCGAAGGATTCGGCCTCTTGATTGATTTTTTCTTGGTAGGGTGCCAGGCTGTCGCTTCGAATATTCCATGATCCAGACACCTGATTGATGATGAGTGAGGAATTTTCGTGGACCCTCAACTTCTTGACGCCAAGTGTTATAGCTGCTTGTAGGCCGATAAGGCATGCTTCGTATTCGGCGGCATTGTTGCTGACGGCGAAGTCTAACTTGACTGAGATCGGAACATGCTCTCCTTCTGGTGATATTAGAAGGATTCCTACCCCGAAGCCTCTCAGGTTTGATGCACCGTCGAAGTATAGATCTCATGCCTCAGTATCGGCACAAAGGATGTCTTCGTCGGGAAGTGACCATGTGTCGGTCGTTGGATCCTCGTTGACGGGGTTTTCTGCTAGGAAATCGGAGACTACCCTTCCCTTGATAACCCTGAGAGGTACGAATTTGAGGTCAAATTCGGATAGCATGAGTGTCCATCTAGACAGCCTTCAGTTTAGTACGAGTTTTTCGAAGATGTATTTGACCGGGTCCATCTTGGAGTAGATGTGAACCGTGTAGCTGAGCATGTAATGTCGCAGCTTCTTTGTTGACCAGACCAAGGCAAGGCATGTTTTTTCCAATTGGGTGTACCTTGTTTCGTACTCGATGAACTTTTGCTGATGTAGTAGATGGCTCGTTAATCGCCGTCGATTGTTTATGCTAGCATTGCTCCCATGGCTGTGTCGGTGACAGTCAGGTATAGGGATAAGGGAATTTGCTGCTGAGGCGGCATGAGGACAAGATGTTTGGATAGGATTTCCTTTATCCTGTTCAAAGCCTTTTGACAATCGTCGTTCCAATCGGTGTGATCGGAGGCGCGAAGCTTCTTGAAGATTGGTTCACAAATCATAGTGAGCTTGGCTATGAAGTGGCTGATATATTGGACTTGATCGAGAAATCCCCAAATCTCCTTCTCGTTCGTAGGCCGAGACATTTGTTGAAGAGCCTTGATTTTGGTAGGATCAATTTCGATGCCTCTTTTACTGACGACGTGTTCCAAGAGTTTTTCGGAGGTGACCCCGAATGCAGACTTCTGAGGATTTAGTCTCATGTTGTATTTTCGATGACGAGCGAAGAATTTCAAAAGGGCGCTGATGTGGCCGACCCTCTCTTTTGATTTGATGATCATGACATCGACATATACCTCCACCTCCTTATGCATCATGTCATGTAGGAGAGTGGTGGCGGTTCTTTGATGGGTTGTTCCAACGTTGATTAGACCGAAGGTCATGACGGTGTAGCAATATGTACCCAACTGTGTAGTGAATGCAGTTTTGTGCATGTCTTCCTCAGCCATGTTGATCTAGTTGTACCCAGCATACCCGTCCATAAATGATAATAAGGCGTGCTCGGCGGTATTATCCACCAGGATGTCAACATGTGGCAGAGGGAAGTCGTCTTTTGGACTTGCTTTGTTTAGGTCCCTGAAGTCAACGCAAACCCGAATTCTTCTGTCTTTCTTGGGTACAGGGACTATGTTGGCCACCCAGTCAGACTATTCTGAAACTTTGATGAATCCGGCTTTGAACTGTTTGTCTACCTCTTCCTTGATTTTTAGGGCCATTTAGGGCGCATACGGCGCAACTTTTGTTTCACGGGCTTAGCTCCGGGTTTAATGTGTATCCTGTGCTCTGCAATCTCTCTGTCGATCCCAGGCATGTCTTTGTAGGACAACGCGAATACGTCCTTGTATTTGTGTAGGGGTCGATGAACTGCTGTCTTTCCGAGGGGTCAAGGGTGGTCCCTATCCTAAGTTCTTGAGGTGTGTTATCGGTCCCTACGTTGAAGGGTTCGGTCTCCTTAATGATGGGGGTCCTATATTCTCGTTTGTCAAGTTCTTTGGCTAGGTGAGGTGGGTAGTCACTCAAGTCAAATTCCTCATATTCGTTCAGAATTGCATTGCAGTTAAATTGAGACGAGTCATAACCAAACTTAGCGTTCATTACACTACAAGAAAAACACGGTATAATGACGGTCAAACCGACGGCAAAAACAAGCCGTCAGAAAACTCGGGATACTGACGGAATTTCCGTCGGTAACAATTCCTGACGGATTTCCCGTCACGAGTAATTGGCGCGTTGACAAAGTCAATGGCGCTAAAAAACATGTGACGGAATTCCCGTCATTGGCTGCCACACCCAACAGTGCATGACAGCTGTATGGCAATAGGAAAAACTGACGGAAATTCCGTCACTAAAACACAAAAACTGACGGAATTTCCGTCACATGTTTTTTTTTTTGAAAAACAATGCATTACAGTCTGTCACAGTAATTGACACGTGCAGTGAAGGATATTCCGTCAGGAATTAGAAAAAACTGACGGAAATTCCGTCAGTTTTCCAAATTATGTGACGTGTACAAGTTATGCATTATTGGTCTGATAAAGTTTTTCAGTGACGGAATTTCCGTCAGGAATCCTATTTAACTGACTGGATTTCCGTCAGTCATTCCTTTTATCTCAAACACGGGATCATTCCATATCACTTTACCAATTTTCCCCCAAATTAAAAATCGCCAAACCCTCCTCCACCACCTTAAAACCCGACACCACCACTACCGTCCTCCATTTCTGGCGCCACCACCAACAACAACAACACCACCACGCCGTCGCCATCACTATAAGGTAATTTTATTTGTTTTTCTTCTTTTCTCCTTTCTCTTTTTCCTTTTCCTTTAATTGTTTTTAATTTTTTTTCTCCATAGCCTCCCGTCGCCGCCTCCTGCCGCCGCCACCCCTGTCGCCTCCTGCCACCGCCACCCCTGCCGCCGCCACCGCCGTCACCTTTCCTCTTTCTGATCCTTCTTTTTCATTTTTTTTCTTTGTGGAGCTAATTAGGTATTTCTCCTTTTAATTTTTTTTGTTTAATTATCTTAACTGAATTAGAATATTAGTTGATGTTGATGCATGTTGACTTAGGATAGGAGCCAATTTTGTTTAAATGTATGTTGTGACGGTTTTAATGTATGCATCTAATTTTTTTGTTAATTAGATTATTGTTAAATTTTATGAAATGTTAATGTTTTTAAAATGATAATTAGTCTAGATATGTACATTGAAAAATTATTCATGTTAGTTTTTAAAATGATAATTAGACTAGATATGTAAAATGAAAAATTATTCATGTTAGTTTTTGTTAATTGAAAATAAAAGTAGTCATTGTTGTATTTTTTTTTTAATATTGTTAAAATTATTATTCATAATTGACCTAGTACCCGTTCAAAAATTACTCACTAGGAGTAATTTTTGAATAGACCCCGTTTTGGGACTATCTTTGTACGTTTTAAGTCACTTAGGTAGTAAACATGTGCTTGTGATTTGTTAATGAGAAAAGAGTTTGGTGACAATTCCTTTAATGTTCTCTAAATGCATATGTAGAGTAATTATCTATTCTACATTTGTGTATTTGGAGAACGGATGGGAATTGTTGCCGGATTTTTTTCCTCATTAATAAATCACAAGTACATGTTTGCTAGTGACTTGAAACGTACATTGATGGGTTTAGGTTGGAGTGATAAGGACCCAATTCAAAGAAATACAATATTTATATTGGTTAAAATGTTAAATTATTGTGTATTATTCTTGATTTTGATTGTTGTTAGGTTATTATCTTTTTTAATGACATATAAATGTGTAGATACATAATAACATAAAAAGATTAGAACGACAGTAGATGTATGAAAGATTAGACGAAAAAAAGAAACCCAAGAAAGCATTTGCAGAGGGGGTAAAAGAGTTTATTAAATTCACGGAAGGAAATAGTGAGTACAAGAATTTAGGTGAAATGAGGTGTCCGTGTAAGAAATGCAAAAACCTAGGTTTTAAAAGGAAAGCAGATGTTCAAATTCATCTTTGGTCGAATTGTTTCGCCGATAATTATTATGTATGGACATATCACGGTGGGAAACTACCCAGTACAAATGCTAGTGAGAATCCTTACCGTGAGTTCGTGGAAAATGCATTGCGTGATACTGTTGACCAAATTTTGGAGGATCAACTTAATCCTGATGACCTTAACGATGAAGAAGTGTGTTATGAAACCCCGAACCCCCGAGTTTCTTCGTTCTTTAATATGTTAGAGCAAGCCGAACAGCCGGTGTTTGAGGGAAGTGATATGAGTTTGTTGCAAGCAGCTGCTAGGTTGTTATCACTCAAATGTGAGAACAACATATCTCTTAGATGCGCTAATTGTTTTGTGTCGTTTGTTGGTGACATAATTCCAAAGGAAAATCAAATGGCGCGCAATTTTAACGAGATTAAAAAAGTTCTGAAGGGACTCCAACTTCCCCATGAAAAGATTGATGCATGTCTCAATGGATGCATGCTTTTCTGGGAGGAAAATTCTAATCTTGAAGAATGTACAAAGTGTCGTGCATCTCGGTATAAAGGTAAAAAGAATTCAAGTGGGTGGCGAATTCCATGTAAACCAATAACTTATTTCCCGCTTGCGCCAAGGTTACAACGACTATATGCAACCAAGCACATAGCAGGTGAGATGAGTTGGCACTACAAAAAATCTCGATTAAGAGAAAGGGGGACAATGGCATATCCAAGTGATGGAGAAGCGTGGAAGCATTTCGATAGAGAGCATCCATATTTTGCAAGTGAACCCCGGAATGTTAGGCTAGGTTTGTGTACGGATGGATTTCAACCTTTTGGGCAGTTTGGGACGAAATAGTCTTGTTGGCCCGTGATTGTGACTCCGTACAACTTACCTCCTTGGTTATGCATGAAGAGACAATTTCTATTCTTATCTGTGCTAGTTCCCGGTCCTAAAAACCCTAAGTCAAATTTAGATGTTTTCCTCCAACCGTTGATCAAAGAGTTGAAACCACTTTGGGAAACCGGCGTGGACACCTACGATGTCTCTAAGAAACAAAATTTTCAATTAAAGGCTACATTAATGTCGACGATCAACGATTTCCCGGCATATGGCATGCTTTCTGGTTGGTCCACAAGTGGATATCGTGCCTGTCTTTATCGTCTAGAAAATGATCATAGATCTTTTTGGCTTAACAATAGCAAAAAGGTTTGTTGGTTTAATTGTCACCGTGAGTTCTTAAAACCTGACCATCCTTTCCGCGACAATTGTAAGCATTTTCTTAAAAACAGAAAAACTGAGAATCGCATAGCCGCATCGACACTAACGGATGAAGAAGTGTGAGAATCCGTAAAAGACTTGCCTAAAATAGCTGATGCTTCTGATCAAGAATTGAAAAGATTGAAAGATCAGAATGAAGGTTGGTGGAAACAAAGCATATTCTGGGAACTTCCCTACTGGAAAACGTTACTTATTCGACACAACTTGGACGTTATGCACATTGAGAAAATTTTTTTTGAACAACTTATCAACACCATGATGGATGTACCAGGTAAAACTAAATTTGGCTCTAAGGGTAAAGAAGACTTTAATGAACTTTGCTATAAACGGCCCATATCATCTAGGTTTGTTTTATCAACCGCGGAGAAAAAGGCTCTATGTGACTGGGTTGCTAATTTAAAATTCCCGGATGGTTATGCTTCAGATTTGAGTCGGTGTGTTGACCATAAAAAGATGGTGTTACATTCCATGAAAAGTCATAATTGTCATGTCTTTATGGAATGACTACTCCTTGTTGCCTTGAAAGAGTTGCTCCAGACAGGTCCTTGGAATGCAATAACTGAGATAAGCCAATTTTTTAGAGACCTGTGTACTTCTACGATTAGAGTTGATTCAATGGAACGTCTGGAGTCAAACATTGCGGAGATAATATGCAAGTTAGAGAAGATATTTCCCCCGTCTTTTTTCAGTTCCATGGAGCATTTGCCTCTTCATCTACCTTATGAAGCAAAAGTTGGAGGACCTGTTCAATATCGATGGATGTATCCATTTGAGAGATTTCTTAATCATTTAAAAAAAAGATTGGCAACAAAGCTCAGGTGGAGGGTTCAATATGCAATGCTTTTTTGTTAGAGGAAATTTCAAATTTCTATTCTTTTTATTTCGAAGATCACATTGACACAAAAGCAAAAGACTTAGATGTTGGTGTAAATTCCGATGACCAGTTGAAATCTAAGTTACCTGAGTTATTCAATGATGACATGGGAACTACAACCAGGAAATGTATACAGAGGTACTTAACTGAGAAAGAGTATGAAGAAGCTCATTTTTATGTGCTAAGGAACTGTGGAGATTTTTTAGAGACTTATGAAAAGTAAGTTAATACTTCATCATTACTCAATTGTTTTTTTAATTATCAAATTAGATCGAATTTATAGGTAATACATAACTAAAACATGCTTTCCCTACTTATAGGGAATTTGAGACACATATCAAAATCAATTTTCCTGATGTCACATCCTCTGATGATGTTTGGGCATCACATGACAAAAGTTTTCCGAAATGGTTCCGAAATCAAGTAAGTGATGATACATTTTCTTTCAAATTGAACTACACATTTAGATTTCTTATTATATATTGAAAAAAATATAACTGTTCCGGGTGTAATTCCGAAGCAGTTATTGTGACCACGTGAGCTTGTTGAATGATGTCTTTGATCGTCTCTTCCTTTCACTCTTTCCTGTAAAGATTAACAAACTGAGGGCTCGGCTTGGTACCGAGCGTACTCATCCGACGCTCAAGTCAGTGAACTTAGAGAGATAAGTTGTGTGTTACTTGGCGAAGTATATTGTAGAGAGATAAGGGAGTTTATACCAGATTAGTGGATTGTGAGATAGTTTTCGGATCCTTTTCTCAATGAGAATTAAGGAGTATTTATAGACTTTCACCTTTTGTCACGTAGTGGCCAAGTGGCAGAGCAGGTGGAAAGACTGTCTTACCCTCGGCCGAGGGACCCATGACAGGCCGGCGGGCCTGGTTGATTCCATGCCGAGGGGACTGGATGTGAGTACGCGGATATGCTTCTCGGCCGGCTAGTTGCCGAGACCGAGACCCAAGTGACAGGCCGACAGGCTGCGTCGGTTAGGCTGTCTAATATGTTGACTTGCTGTCTTTTAGCTTTGACCTTGCTCAATGTGTTGACTCGGTCAGCGGGTGCAGAATATGCCCCATCAATTTGCCCCCAGCGTAGTCTATGCCGTGGTATGGACCTTCGATGAGTGTTGAGCGTATTCTGCGCAAGTTGAACTTCTTCCCCGGCTTCTTCTTCCTCGGCTTGGTTCTGTTCAGGCCGTACCATATCCCCCCTCCACATGGATGTGTAATGGACATCAAATGTGGAAAAGAAAATGGCGCTGGCCGAGACCAAGGTTGAGGGTGCCGTGTGCTTTTGATTGCGCCCGGCCGGTGCTGCCAAGCTTGGTTGATCAGCTGGCCGTTGGCAAGTAGATACCAAGGAACGTGTCGAAGAAGATTGATACTGTATGTCGATTGACATTCCGTGGCTTCATGCTTGACACGTGGCTTGGCATTGATTGGTGGACGTTTCATGGGCTTTGCCCTGATTGGTCCGCTTCATGGGCTTTGCTCTATAAATAGAGCAGTGTGCCCCTCTTTTTGACCATCAAATTTCATTTTCTTACAAATTTCCTCTCTCTATTTTTTCGAAGAAACTTCTCTCTAACTTTCGAAGCGTTACCCGGCGTAACACTTTCTTCCAAGGTAAAAAAACAAATTTTTCCAACTCTTTTATTCGTTAAGTAATTGTTGTCACCATGTCTTCTGCTGATGCTCAACCCAGTACCTCTGCGCCGGGGGGGCGAACCGTCGCATCCTGATGAACAGGAGCCACTGGTTGTCACCCCGATAGGGTTTGGGGGTCCCAAGTCGCCTTCTCCTGAAATTGATCCAAAATTTTTGGAGGGTTTTGAGGATGATGATGATGATGAGGCGACTCAATCTGATGAAGAGAGGCCGCAGTTCTTGTGGCACGGTGAAGCCTGTTCGATTAAACCCGATCGTGTTTGGACGAACAAGTTCGCTAGTTGTTCCGGTCCTGATCTTTTTGAAGACCATTACTCCTTCGGCAGGGGGTATAGAATTGTTGTCCCTGAGGGTGATCAGGCAGTCTGTTGCCCTCCCAAAGGTTGTATCGGCGTGTATATCAGACACCTGGAGTATGGGCTCCGGTTTCCTCTTAATGCACACGTTGCTGCCATAATTAAAGCCATGAACGTCGCCGTGGCACAACTGCATCCGTTGGCCATCAGGACGATAATTGGCTTCGTGTGGCTTTGTCTCTTTAAAGGGGAGGCCCCAACGGTTAACCTGTTCCGCCGGCTTCATCACCTCATGCAGACTACCCTAGGTGGCACGGGGTGGTACAGCGTGCAGACCGAGGCGGGTTATGTTACCGTTTCCAAGCTGACATCTTGCAAGGACTGGAAGGGGCGGTGGGTATACGTCGAGGTTCCGGAGGGCTATCCACTGCCCCGGTCCTTCCAGAGCCGCTTTAATTTGCGGTGTGAGAGTAAGGGGGAGCATGATAAATATGTCTCCCGTAGTAAGATTAAGATGGACGCCAAGAAGGTTTATCTTAATGAGGACGAAACGCGGGCAATGAGGCTGTTTGACGCTGAGAAGGATGGCACGCCGAAGGGATGGATGCCCCCGACGCAGATCGTTCTTCAGGACGAGCCGCTTTGCCACGTCGGCCTCATACCGGCCATCGGCCAGGGTGAGTGGGGTCGGTATGAGGCCCACCTTTGCTTTTATGCTTCTGTATTTGAGCTTTGTTTTACTTCTTTTGCTTAACTGTTGACTTTGTTTCTTGCAGATCGATTTGGCCGGGATCTGTCTGTCTCCATCCTCGAGAAGTTGGGACTTGACCAGGACGAGAGAGTTGTTGAGCTGCATCCTAAGGCCGCGCCACGTGATCGCAGACCGGCCCCTCACGAACTTATGGAGCAGGCGTTGAAGGCAATGGATGTGGCTGCGGCTCAAGCGCAGATTGCTGGTAACGTGCCGCGCCGGAGACCAAAGACAACGTTTACGGCGGCAACGGCGTCAACTCCAGCTCAATCTTCAATCCCTTTAATTCAAAAGGAGCATGTGGTCGTCGATGTTTAAGAGGAGGTCACCGTTGTGGAGGGTCCTCCTCCTTCAAATAAGAGAAAAGAGGCAACGCCTGCCGCTGTTGTTACCGAGGCGGGGAAAGAAAAGGGGTCAGCCGGCCCTCTGCCCAAGAAGGCTAGGACCGGTACGGATCTAACCCACGGCTCGGATTTAGCAGGTTCCTTAGGCATTCCTGATGACAGGCTTTCTGATATGTCGATGAATGTTGACATGGATGCTTTGTCTGGATTTTTTGTAGATCAACCGTCGCCGGCTGTCGTTCCTACTGAACGGCAATAGGAGAAGCGGCCTGTGCAGACGGGCGATAAAAATGTCACCGCCGACTCCTCATCCCAGAAGGTTTCCCCCGCTCAGCTTGTGGCGGAAGGCACAAGGTTGTCCAAGAAGCTGGTGAAGTGGACTGAACTAGCCGGCGCTCATATTATGGAGCAAGAAAAGGTCATGGCTCAAGCAGCCCCTGCGCTTGAACGGCTTCGGCTCGAGCTTGCCGCTGCTAAGAAGGAGGCCGAGAGGTCGAAGAAAGACTTCCAGGCCACCATGAAGGACTTCCTTGCTGAGCGAAAGCTTAAGGAGGAAGCTGATAAGGCGGTCCTAGCCGAGAGAGCCAAGGTTGAGGCTGCGTTGGCTGACGCCGCTAAACTGCGGGAGGAGAGGGACAAGTTTGAGGGCGGCTATAAGGCCATGGTTGATCAGAGGGAAAAATGGAAGTCCCTTCATTCGGCTGAGGCAAAGGAGCATAAGAACACAAAGGCTATCCTTGCTCAGAGGGATAAGGACATTGAGACGCTGAAAACCGTCATCATCCCTGACATGTGTGCCCGGTACCGGGACCAAGCTGAAGATGCTACCAGGGATGTGATTAAAGAGCTCCTTCCTGAAGGCTCCTTCCCGTGGCAAGATTTTCACCGGCTTCTTGATGAGAAGGCGGCTGTTGCGGAGGCCAAGGCTGCGGATGAGGCGAAGGCGGCGAAGGCTTGCTCAGGAAGCTGAGGCCAAGGCGGCCCGGGATGCTAAGGTGAAGGAGGCCAGGGAGGAAGCTGAGAGGGCAAAGGCAGGTGAAGCTGCCAAGTCGGCTTCTGGGCCGCCCACTGATGGTGATGCTGCCACTGCTGCCGGTGGCAAGCACCAACAAGCATAGGGAGACGGGCGGTCGTCACAAGATTCACCCGGCCCTTCGGATAGTTTCAGCTGTTCGGGGCCAACTATTGAGCCTTTCCTCCCTGCCATCCTTTTGGCGCTTCAAGTCTTATGTCTGTAACCTTTTGTTGTACCTTTTGTTTTTTTTCTTGTTAAACATTAGTAGGTTGTGTTTAGGCTATCCCTATGGGGACGGCCGTCGACTTTGTTTTGCCTCACCTGTAAACATTTTTTCAATAAAGTTTGTTTATTTTGTCTCCATTCAGTTGTCTTCTTACGTTTCAACATATTGAGCGCTTTTTCGTTTTTACTTTCGGCTTGGCCGAGGAAGTTAGAAGGCGCATCTCAATTGTACTTAAACGTTTTTTAACATGTTGGCATGTCGGTCGCTTCCTCCTCCACTCCCGGTCTTAGCCGAGGCGGTCAGATTTGCGCTTCCCAACTGCTGTTGTGAACATGTTAGTGTATCGGTCGTTTTGTCCCCGTCGCTCCCGGCTTTGGCCGAGGTAATCGAGGTTACGGCTCGACAGCGTTCGTATCTGTAGACATATTGATCGCTTCCTCTGCCCCCTCGGATTGGCCAAGGCGACTAGAATTGCGTCTCAACTGTACTTATACGTTCCTAAGCATGTTGGTCGCTTTCGCGAGTATCAACTGCATTTGTAGTGACTGCCCCGATGGGGCGTCTACTAAGCATGTTGGTCGCTTTCGCGAGTATCAACTGCCATTGTAGTGACTGCCCGGCTTTGGCCGTGGCGTCTTCCTTGGTACGACTACGGAGGGGACAAGCATTTTGATGGAAAACTTGGATCATTCTTCATAAGGTATAATCATGCGTTGGGGTGCCCACAACGGTTTCGGACACCTCCGCCGCTATACGAAGTATTTCCTAAGGTTGTCTGTGTTCCAATGGCTCATTAGAGGAACACCCTCCATGTCTGTCAGCCGGTATGTTCCCGGCCCCTTTTCTTCAACCACCCATGTCTGTCAGCCGGCATTCATCGGTTCGCCCTCCTGTTGCAAGGATGGGCTCTTTCCTTTCTCCGATTTCTTCGCCACTTTGAGGGATTGCATGTTGCACCCTCTGGCCGACACTTGGATGTTGACTATTTCATCTCTTTCGTCCTTTGAGACGAGCTTTTGTGCTTCCCCCCGGTCCGAGACGTACAGCAGTGTCAGGGCCCGAATGGACATCACTGCATCGGCCTCGCTCAAAGTGACCTGGCCTATGAGAACGTTGTAGGCAGACGAGCCGTCGATAACCACGAACTCAGATAAAACATTTTTAGCCGCGTCGGCTTGGCCGAACATCACCGGCAGTCGGATTGACCCAGGGTACCGTGCCGCCCCGCAGAAGTCAGTACAATGGATTAGTGCAGGGGCTCAGGTCTCCTATCTTCAAACCGAGATTAAGAAAGCACTCCTTGAACATGATGTTCGTGTAGGCGCCTGTGTCAATCAAGCACCTTTTGACCAAGTGATTGGCTATATCTAGGTGGACTACGAGCGGGTCGTTGTGCGGGGCAACGACTCCTTCGTAGTCCTTCTTTCCGATGGTTATATCGGGGACGGTGGAGGCGGGGATCGCTGTGGTGGGCACAAAGTTGATGGCTTGGTAAAGCTCATTCAGGTGCCGTTTGTGCCCATTAGCTGACCCACCGTTCTCGTTTCCGCCGATGACAACCTGGATCACTCCCATCCTTTGGAATACTGATTTTCTATTCGCCCCGTCGAAGCTTGTTTCTGGGCCTCCAGCTACATTCTTGCTGAGGGCCCCCTTTCGGATCAGCTCTTCGATGGCGTTCCGCAGATGCCGACAGTTGTCGGTCTTATGGCCGGCGTGGCCGTGGTACTCGCAAAATTGGCTCATGTCGCCGTCCCCCTTCGCTTTGGGGGGCCTTGCCCACTTCTGGCCATCGTTCTTACTTAGGGTGAAGACCTCGGCTGGAGAGGCGACCAGGGGGGTGAGACTACTGTAATGCTTCTGGTAGTATGGTCCCGAACTCCCCCCGGCGCTCGCCGAGTTCTGTTTCCTATTGAATCTCTCAGGCCGTGACCTATTCCCGTCACGGCGTCCTTCCTCTGCGTTGTCCCGGCGGCTCTTCCTCTCTGGGTGCCCAGCTTCACTGTGGCCTACCCAGGTCTCGTGATAGTCTTCCACCTTTATGGCTCAGTCGGCCATCTTTCTGGCGGAGTCTAGGTTGAGGTCTTCACACTTGATGAGCTCGTTTTTGAACTCGCCTTTCGGGAGGCCTTTCATCAGTGCGAAGGCTGCCAGTTCGGTGTTCAGCTCGCGAATCTGCTGAACCTTAGCGTCGAACCTCTTCACATAGCTTCGGAGGGACTCGTCCTCCCCATGTCGGATAGTCAGGAGGTCTGATGTTTCCACGGCCCTTCTCTTGTTGCAAGCATACTCGGCTAGGAAATTGTCTCTCAGGTCGGCATAACAGTATACCGAGCCATTAGGTAGCCCCTTGTACCAACTCTGAGCCATGCCATGGAGGGTTGTTGGGAAGACTCGGCACCACACCTCATCGGGTTGCTCCCATACCGACATGTACGACTCGAAAGCCTCGGCATGGTCGGTCGGGTCACTATCCCCTTTGTATGATAAGGGAGGCAGCTTCAGTTTAGTCGGCACCGGGACTTCGAGGACATAGGCACTGAGGGGATGTCTGACCACGTGTCGAATGACACGCGGCGATCGGCTCCTCGCAACCTTAGTCCGGCTTCTCTCCCCGTGGCGGGAAGGGCTTCTTGTTGTCTGACTTTGGAGAGTCGGACTTCTTTCTTCATTTCTTCGGGGGTGGCCTCGTTGTTGCCGCGGCGACGCTGTCCTCCCGCGAGTGGGGGAAGGACTTTGGTCTGCCACTGGCACCACGGGCTCCGCCGGCGTCCTTGCATGCCCAGCTCCTTGTATTACTCCGGTCAAGTTGTTCGGAGTCACTTTATGGGCCCTGGTCACCTGTGGAGGCGCTGGTCACCCATCAAGTCCAGGAATAGCTTCAATTTGGCCGCATCGACCACATGTCCCATGACAGTGACTTGGCCGGTCGATAGCGGTGTTTCTGGCTCTCTTGGCATCCCGTACTTCACCGGCTCAATGACTCGGCCGGTGGGGGACTGCCCGATCTCAGAATTAGGGAACGCGTCATCCTGGTAGAATGCGGTTTAGTCACTCACAATTATTTCTTGTTGTTTTGACATCCTCTTAGCTCTTTGAATGGTTTTTTTTGGTTGTTTTTTTTTAAAGGTAGGTGACTAGCTTTTAGTAGTGTTTCCTACAGACGGCGCCAATTGTTCCGGGTTTAATTCCGAAGCAGTTATTGTGACCACGTGAGCTTGTTGAATGATGTCTTTGATCATCTCTTCCTTTCACTCTTTCCTGTAAAGATTAACAAACTGAGGGCTCGGCTTGGTACCGAGCGTACTCACTCCGACGCTCAAGTCAGTGAACTTAGAGAGATAAGTTGTGTGTTACTTGGCGAAGTATATTGTAGAGAGATAAGGGAGTTTATACCAGATTAGTGGATTGTGAGATAGTTTTCGGATCCTTTTCTCAATGAGAATTGAGGAGTATTTATAGACTTTCACCTTTTGTCACGTAGTGGCCAAGTGGCCAAGTGGCCAAGTGGCAGAGCAGGTGGAAAGACTGTCTTACCCTCGGCCGAGGGACCCATGGCAGGCCGGCGGGCCTGGTTGACTCCATGCCGAGGGGACTGGATGTGAGTACGCGGATATGCTTCTCGGCCGGCTAGTTGCCGAGACCGAGACCCAAGTGACAGGCCGACAGGCTGCGTCGGTTAGGCTGTCTAATATGTTGACTTGCTGTCTTTTAGCTTTGACCTTGCTCAATGTGTTGACTCGGTCAGCGGGTGCAGAATATACCCCATCAATAACAACTTAATTAATATTTTTTTTATTCATAGGTTCATAGATTGAAGGATCATCTAGTAATAGCTTTAGCATTGGGTCCTAGTAACATGGTGAGGTCTTGGAGACGGTATTCCATCAACGGCTATAAGTTTCGAGCTTTTAAGGAGGAGTTGATGTTTCGAAGTCTACGTTAAGCAATGGGGTTTCTGTGAATTCAACTGAAGGGTTGGACTACTATGGAACCCTAAATGAAGTAATTGAGCTTTCTTTTTATGCCGAGCAAAGGGTTTATAGGGTTATATTTTTTAAATGTGATTGGCTTGATAATTCCCCACAATGACTTAGTATCCATAAGGTTTATGGACTTGTAGATGTAAACGAGAAAAAGAAACTTCGTGGACATAACCCATTTGTGGCAGCTTTTCAAGTCGATCAAGTTTGTAATGCTCCTTATCCAACCATTAAGAAGGGTAATCAAGGTATTCAGTGGTCCTCGATTTTTAAAACCAAGGCAAGATCATAAGTTGATGCTCCTGTTGAAGAAAGTGTCTTTCAAGAAGATGTGGTTGTGAATGATTACTCAATTTCACCGATTTTGTTGGAAGATATAGAGGATGAAGATGTATACGAAGTGGCAGTGGAAAAAGGTCAAGGGGAATATGACAGAGATGTCGGAGAAGAAGGGGATGAAGATAAAGTTGAAGAACTTATTAGATACGAAAATGAGGAATCAGAGGAAGAAGTAGGAGTGCTTTTTTCAGATGATGAACCTGTTTTGATTTGTAGTGACAGTGATAGTAAGGAGGACTAGTTATAATTGTACAATTATTCATACGTTTGTAAAAAACTTTAAAGTTTAAACATTCAATAAAATTTGCCCTCCGTTTTTTATTACTTGTCGTTCTAGCCTATTTGGTTTTTTGTTTTATACATGATAGTGTGTTTCAATTTCCAAGGTTTGGTTATAAGAAACCTCTCAATTCAGCCAATAAAATGCATTAAAGAAGAGGCAAGTGGTAATTAGTTCACAGTTTTCCATTGGATACATGAACACCAAATAAAACAATAATGGTAAAAAGTAGAATAGTTGCAAATCTTAATTTGTGTGAATCAAGTTAAAACGACATATACCCTATTTTCCATAGTTAGTGTTTGTTTCAATTATTTATATATACCCTGCAGAAATGGTTGATTTGAACTAACGATTTTTTCTTTGAACTAACAATTTGAATTGTTTTCATGCGAAAGATTATCTTTGAACATTTTTCGCCGTTATTTTGGGAGCAATAGTAATGCATCTCAACATGATCGGGAGGACGAGGAGGTTGAGGATGAGGAAGATCCTGAACCTCCATCACGAAGACAGGAGAACATGCAGGTGACTCTCTCATCGGCCCGTGCTCGGCCAGATCATTTTTGGTAAGTTTATGTTAATTTTTTTATTTTTAAAACTTAACATTTACAGTTTTAATATCAAATATTTATGTGTTTTTCAGGTGGGATGACGAACCAATCAAGAAATATGTTACTTGGTCGTTCACCCGTAACACATGAGATGAGTACTTCACTAGGTGGGGTAAAGCGAGTAACGCACAGCGTCAGAAGATGTGGAATTACTTTGCGGTAATTATGTTTTTCAATAATAATTTTCTTATGTTTATAATAATTTTCTTAAGTTTATAAGAATTTTCTTAAGTTTTATATAAGTTATTTCACACTTGTTTTTGAAACAGACTCATGTAAGATCCATCGATCATGGCTATGATCATGTGCCTCAGTGGCAGTCGAGGGTAACGAGGCGGATTACCACTCTTATTAATGGACTAAAATATAATAAGAAAAAGCCAAAGTGGGTGCCTGTTACTTGGTGGGAGAACCTTAAGAATAGGCCACAAGATCCTACTTTTTCCAAACATTCGAAAATCAACACGGCAAATAGGAAGTCGGGTGGTAAAGATGGGAAAGCATTGGGCACCCACACTCTTGGTCGAAAGAGTTGCTCCGATGCTTTCAAGGAATTGGTAAGTATTGTTTATATTGCTTTTAAAAAATGGTTAATATATATGATTGGCAAATATATACTTGATTTTATTTGTTTCCATACTAATTTCAGGGTCAAGAGGCCATTCCCCACATGTTGTTCACGAAGACGAAGAAAAATAAGAAGGGCGAGTGGGTTAACCCTCGAGCGGATGAGATTGACGTAAGTTTTTGTATTCAATTTAATATTTATTTTTATTACAAAGAACGATAATATCTTTCTTATAAAGATAGGTGTATATATATATATATATATATATATATATATATATATATATATATATATATATATATATATATATATATATATATATATATATATATATATATATATATATATATATATATATATATATATATATATATATATCAATCCCGACGATTTTGTCTCTTTTTTCAGCGTGATTTCCATCAGGAGATGAGTCAACCATTGCCACCTGGACAGTCTCCCGACGAGATTCGGGCGTACTACAAGGCTGTAGGAGGATTTGACGAGAAGAACCGGATGTTTGGGACCGGAGATAAAGGGGCCGAAATATGGTATGATCTTCCTACAAACAAAGCTGGCCGACGGTTTTTCTCTTATGCTCCTAACATGATTTCACAGCTTTCCACACAAATGAATGATGAGCGAGCCGCTCGAATTGCTCTTGAAAGAAACGTTTGAGAACAGGCTGAAGAAATGGCGGCAATGCAAAAGGCTTGGGCTGATATGCAAGCATCTCAACCCCCAAACACGTGTTCACAATTTACTCCACATAGGCGGGATGACTTTCCGGATGGTGGACACGGGTTTGGAGATGGTAGTTTTAGTGAGCCTCTACGTTAGAGCCTTTAGGTTAGAGCCTTTAGGTTAGATTAGTGTTGTCGTCTAGTATAGACTATGAAAAAACATTGGTGATTTGTGTTTAATTAGTAAGACAATGTATGAATTTGACCGACTTTTTATGTAAAAAATTTGCGTTCAATTCTCTTTTGTTGTCTATTGATTCCCGCAATAGCGGTCGACGTGAAAATGGATTCCCGCTTGGCGGTCGACGATTGTATGTGTTTTGCACGTTTTGGTTGTATTTGAAACGATGCAAATAGGCATCGTGGCTGTATTTGAAACGATACAAAAAACGCATCGTGGCTGGGCAGCAGGCTGCTATTTCCAGCCCTGATTTTTAATAGAACTGAAGGAAATCCCGTCAGTAATTCTAAAATACCGACGGAATTTCCGTCACTGCCTGTTTTTCCTCATTTTTCCAGAATTAACCAGGAACTGCCACGTGTCCCTAAAACCGACGGAAATTCCGTCAGTAAAACAAAAAAACTGACGGAAATTCCGTCACTTCCATCTTTTTAATGTGATTTCAGAAATTACCAGGAACTGCAACGTGTCTCAAAAACTGACAGGATTTCCGTCAGTAATGCAAAAAACTGACGGATTATCCGTCACTTGCCAGCTATAAATAAGGACGGTTTTCCCGTCAGTGATCCGTCAGTGTTTTTGAATACTGACGAAAATTCCGTCAGGACAAGTTTTTTACTGAGGAAATAAGCTGACCCTGTTTCCTGACAGAATTTCCGTCAGGAAATGCAAATACCGACGAAAAGCCGTCAGTATGGCCTGAATTTTTCCGTCGGTATCCCGCGTTTTCGTTGTAGTGCTAAGTCGACTTGAGCAAAAAGCTCGGATAGGACAGACATCTCATGGGCAGTCAGAGGCGATGCAGTAGCGGAAGTGGCCCCTAGAACAAGCTCCATGTTGCTACCTTCTAGGGGAGTCTGTTGGAATATGTGTCCTCCGACAATAATGCGATCACAACTGTTGATCATGATGATCACATGTTTAAGTCTCATTTTAAAGAATACAATTGGGAAGTAATTTTTACTGTCAACTGGTCCACACATATCGGTAATGATTGGCTGACTAGAGTTTGACATTACTGTCGTGCGACGGTGGTGATCAGTTGATCCCCTAGGTCATACCTAAAGGGCAACACTCTTAATTGATCAATTAATTGATCGTATAACGTTACGAGTCAATTAAATTATTTAAAATTGACGGACGATTTTGGAAGTAATATTTACGTGTGTCATTGAAATTTGATTAAATGAGATACGGTCTGAGTAATCAAATTGTTTCATTACTCTGATGAGATTATTGTTTAAGGAAACAATTAAATTGAAAGAATTATTATAAATACAAGTTATTGTGATTTATAATTGGTAAAATATTTTGGTACAAGTAATTATGAATTACTAAGTCGATTTTTGTATATGACGTATTTTTTATTAATACGTTGATTTTTAAAATGTTAAAAATACATAACAAATTTATGTTACATATGACATGTGACATAAGACAAATTGACATTTTGACAAAGATAATATGGAGTCCATATTATCTATATGTGCCGAAATTAGGAGGTGGATTAGGCAAAAATTAAGTTGATTTTGTTAGTGGTAAGCACAATGATTACCTACTAAACTAGCCATGCAAACTAGTTGTCATTGTGAAGACAAACTCAAGCATGCATTGGCTCCCCTCCCTTCCTCTAACCCGGTTTTGGACAAGGGCAAAACCAAGGGTTTTGCCTTATAATTTAAGATATACACATGATAATATCTTAGAATATATTCATTCATTCACTCATCAAAATATTTTAGAGAGATAAAATATTTTCTTCTTCCTCCCTCTCCTTCTCCTAACCGGTTTTGGGAGATAAAAACCAAATATTTTTGGGTCAATTTTTCTACAAAATTAATATTGTACTAGTATTCATAATATTAATTTTATTAAGAGTGTGCTTTGGGTATTAAATGTTGGGAGAGATCCTATACTTGGATCTTTGTTCTTCCATTAAGGAAAGCACAAGAACAAGAGAGAAGGAGATCTCTCTTGTGCCCTAAAAACCGAAAATCCAATGTAAGATAAAGATTTCTTCTTTATATTGTTTATTGTTTGCATGCATAAGATCACCAATTAATTTTATGATTAAATTATCTTAAAACATATATGAATATGTTGAGTATATAGATCTACTTTTCCTTCAATCGGTATCATGAGCCTTGGTTGTTTGCATGCAAATCGGTTATAATTTTTCCGAGTTATATGATTAACATATAAAACTTGTTTAAATTTGTGTTATTATGATATATCACGAAAATAATTTTGCATGTTAAAGTTGCTGGTCCTAAAATATTTTTAGGACATTTTGGTTTTTTTATGGATTTTTTATTGTTCATATTACATAATAATGACATTAAAAATATGATTTTATAAATAAAATGTCATTTTCGGACTAAAATTAGCTACACTTCGAATTTTCTAGTGATTTTTGGATATGTTGTCACATATATTATTTTGAGATGACCTGTAAATTTTCATAATTTTTGGACTTCTTATGCTCGAAAAATGGATTTTTCATTATTAAAATCGGATTTAAGTGACAAATAGGTCAATATGAGATAAATTTCGAATCTGGTTATAGAAATTTAGTATGTTTTCACATGCAATTTTACAAGATGTGTGTAAAATAATAGGCTATATTGAAGTCTTTATGCATGATTTATGATTTTTTGAAGAAAAATGGCATAAATAGTGACTTAATTAGTGAAATATTAATAAAACATACTCCATGACTAAGGAAAAACGTCACATGTTGCATTTTATTATCTTTTTCAGGTCTAAAATTGAAAAGTTGATGAATATAATTTTTCTCATGTTTTTATGATTATTTAGTTAAAAACCGATAAACCGCAACATTGTTTTTCCGGATAAAATTCGAAATTTTTAACCTAAGTTTTTGAACATTATGAGTGTCATGGTATTTTTCCAGAATGTTCATGAGTTTAAATTTCAAATTTTGAATTTATTTGAAATTTTTGTGATTTATTTGAAGTTTATAGCTTTTCATTATAATTTTAAGTCCATTAATGAACAAATTTTAGAAATATAAGTTAATTATAGTCAAATAATTAGTGAAGACTAAATTTTGAGTCCTAAGTGGTTAGGGTAATTAACTAATGCATAAATATGAATTTATGTAATTTTTGTGATTATAAAATGTTGAAATCACGCAAATCCTTAAAAACCGAGTAATATACGATATTGGCTGCTTAAAGGCGATTTAGCATAAAATTGGGCATGTTCATACATATTATAATGCTGCATTTTCTTTATGATTATCATAATTTTATTTTATGTAATTTTATTTTATGTAATTTTTACTTAGTATGGCCTTAGTTTTTAATTGGTATTACCCGAAATGTATGGGAATATCGATTCGGTTGTAATTTATTGTGATCTCGTATCACCGTTTTGTAATTTAATAGATTTATTTTATTTTAGTTACAAATATATAATAGGAAATTATGTAATTTGTTATGTAATTTTATTTATTTCGGAGTTCCCAAAGACGGATTTCTTCAAGATGGCGATACATAAAGACGGTGTTACTTCGAGATGCGTGCCACAACCGAAGTTCAAGGGGCCAATGGAGTTGGTTTCCGAATATGTAATAGTTAAATAGTTTTTCTATTTTAGGAAGGCCATACTAGGATTTATTTTTATGCTTTGCATTTTTATTTATATGTCAGATGCATTGCTAAATCGCCATAACTAAAACATGCATCTTCTTTCATCGAGTTTATCGACCGTGTCAATTACAATTATCGTAGTTCACCGCTTTAGTTCACTTAAAACGTGATAGATAATAAATTGACATGACCTCTCGCTAAAACAATCAATTGAGACATAGCCTTACCAAATAGTAGAAACCATGAAAACCTATTTCGTGAGGGAGTGCACTCGGCCACACCGGGGTACAAACCTTGTTACGTAGGGGAAGTGGGTGATAAATGTCTATCCACTGAATTCATATTGATGAGGGTTTTATCGGCCACACCGTGCCCAAGTTAATGTGGGTTTGGATCATGGACACATTTATTCAAAATTTGGATTGAACTCAACAAAAGTTTTTCGATAAGGGTTTTATCGGCCACACCGTGCCCTTGTTGAATGTGTTTTGGGCTAAAGATAAATGTTAATGTAATATTATCGACCAAGAGTTCTAAAAGTAGAATCGATTAAAACGTTAATCCACCGAGTTATATTGATAAGGGTTTTATCGGCCACACCGTGCCCAAGTTAATATGAATTTGGGTCTTGGAATCATTTATCTAGTTAGGTAGAGGTCACTAGAAAAATGCATAAAACTTGTTTAAATTATAAATTTTTACGAGTATTATTGTTAAAACGACATTTGTTTTACTCCTTCTATTTTGTTTTGTAGACCACTTCTTTTTCTCATAACAAATGGCTACACCAACCCCTAACGCCACGCCTCTCGCTAATTCATCATGGCTCCGATCCTTCATGGATCGATGTAAACTTGAAAAGAATGGGTCAAATTTCTCCGATTGGGATGCCCAACTCAAATTAGCCGCCCAAGGTGACGACAAGCTTCGTTACCTAACCGAGGCCTCTCCACCCGAACCTAATACTAGGTCGACCGCCGCTACTAGGGAAGCATATGAGGCTTACCATAAGGAGTCCGCCGCAATGAAAAACGTGTTGATCTTTGCGATGGAGGCGGATCTCCAAAGGAGAGCCTTTAAAATGGGAACCGTTAATGAGATTTACTCCAAGCTTGTGACAATGTTTTCACAAACTCCGCGGATCGTCCAATATGAGGCGGCCGCGGCATTCTTTGATCTCGACTTCAAAGAGGGCCAAAAGGTTAGCCCTCATGTGCTCAAACTTATGGAGCTAGTCGAGACCTTGAAGATTCAAAAGGTTGAAATCCCCAAAGAACTCATTGTAGATAGGATTCTACACTCCTTATCCAAAGTCAAAGCGTATGTTCAATTCCGGGTGAATTTTAACATGCAAGACAAGGATGTGTCTCTTGAAGAATTGCACAAGTTACTTGTGCAAGCCAAGAGGGACATGGGGTTAAATGTGAACCCACCAAAGGATGTGCTTAACATAAGCACTAAGAGCAAGGGGAAGTTCAAGAAGAATGGGAGGAAGGGTAAGAAACAAGCTCCCGCTTTCACCAAAGCTAAGGCTAATGATGCTAGCACTTCAAAAATCAAGAAGGGTCCTCTTGATAAATGCCATTATTGTAATGGTATTGGACATTGGAAAAGAAATTGTTCCAAATACCTTGGTGATATTAAGGCTGGAAAGATTACTCCAGTAGGTAAATGACTATCCTTTCTTTTATGTTTCTAATTCAACTATGGTATTGTGATACAAAGTTGTGATAATGTATCTCCCTTTTTATTGTAAATAGGGCCTCCACCAAGCAAAGACAAGGGAAAAGAAAAGCAAGCATGAGAAACCATCAAGAAGCTAGGAATAGCTTTCATGGAGCTTCGCTTTTTATTGTCTTATTTTAATTATGTTTTGGATTTTTAGAACCTTTAAGTTTCCGTGTTCGACATGGAAAGGTATTTTGGATAATTGGCTGTATTTTGGATAATGGTGGCTTGGTTTGCAACCCAAGTCACCCGTTTTATCATTTTATCCTTGTTCTAAAATTCTTATTTAAATGCTTGCTCTTAGAAACATATGATTATTCACTTAAAGTGATCTAATGGACAACTATAATGACGGGATTCATTATATGTCCACATGCTTAAGGCTTGTGTATGATCATTTATAAAGTGATATTGAGTCTATGAACTCTCTTAAAGGAATGTCAATCACCAAGTACACTTACGAAATCTAAAACTATTAGTCAACCTATGAGATAGTTCTCCTTATACTTCAAAATCATTATTTGTGTCTCATATGCTATCTTTGAATCTATAGTGTATTTATTCTAAAGATAGAGTGGGAGAAAAATGAGGACACAACACACACCAAGATAAGTTTGTGAACTTGTGTAAATGAGATCTACCCAATGAAGAATAATGAAGGTATATCCATTTATATAATATACCCTATAGATGAGATCTATGGTCTCTAATAGTTCTACATGATAGTTCTACATGACTAAAAAGACCAAGTGAAGTAATCATAAGAGTATGTTCTCAAGATAACTACACGAGGAGACCAAAAGAAAGTTTTGGAAGAAAAATGACTAATGTAAAGTCTTAACAAGAGTTTTGACTAGTTTATGATAAATTTTGACAAATAGTTTCAAACTTTACTTAAGAGCCTAAATGAATCAAAGCCACATTCTAGTAATAAACAATTTTTATGACTAGAGGTTGCAAGGATTGATATACCGATATCCTCAATTGCTAAAAGTTAAACCACGCAAATGTCATTTCTTAACCACATTATGAAAATGAATTGGTTAAACCTCCTTCTGAAAAGGGTATTTTGAAGGACGCGTATTAAATATTATTTATATTTAAACAATGACATTGCTACGAATCATTATGATATGAATGAGTTAGAGATTAAAATCTTTTTCCATAAGGTTAAGATGAGACCTCTTCAAAACAGGAATTTTGAAAGGATATGATGGAAACATATATGGCTTCATCTTAAATAGCTTTGCAAAGCAACATACATTCCAATTTCGTAACATATGGAATTGAGTGGGAGTTTAGAAATTATCATGTGAAGACATGGAATTTAGTGGGAGCTATCATCCTTTGAATGTTTACAACTCATCACTCATTGAAGAATGACGAGCTAATACCTTCTTTCATAAAGAAGTATTTGAGTTTTCAATTCTGGATGAAAATGGACCATGATGAATCCAATTACATCCAGAGATGTTGGATTAGTATTAAGAGATACACATCGAATCAACATACACATAGGTTATTCATGTAAATGAAAATGGAATTGTCATTAGCAGTCATGGTCGTTCCTTGAACCTAAATATAGTTGATGACATGATTAAAAGTTACTAATGTTTCCGCCATTAGAATAATCATGCGCATGTCCAATTATGAATCATATGCATAAGAGCATGATGGATCATTGGTAAGCCAAAATAGAAACGTCATGAATTCTCGAGAAGAATTCGATGAGCAATTTCGGTGTTTGACAGAATGCTCTGTTATGTGACAAGAGGTTGCACATATTTATGAAAATCCGAGCACATGTAAGGATTTAAGAGAATCCTAAGCCTTTCAAGCTAAAAAGAGAAATAAGAAGTTTGGACAGATACTTAGTTGAATAAGAAGTTGCTCAAAACTAATCTTTCCTAATATGCTAGGACTTGTGAGAAGTGCTAGGCTAATCATCTTGACAAATTGTTGCAAGACTCTACAAAACATTTACCTAGTGCATTGTGTGTGGATGAAGTACTTGATCGGTACAAGTTATATCATTCACCACAAATTCGTTCGTTATGTGATAATCGATAACGAAGTTCTTTCAAGATAAAGAACCGAAACCAAGGTCGGGAACCTTGATGTGTACTTGGTAAGGTTCATGTTATGAGTGATAACATGAATGTGAAGGATAATACGATTAAGAAGTTTGAACACATGGACACGTAACATGTTAAACTTCTGTTGAAATCAACAAGTGTTTCCACACTTACGATATGCATCACAAGGTTGTAATCTTGTATTGACTACCCGAGTGTGATGTCGACATTTGTCGTTTGAGTTATTATTAACTCACCAAATACTTTGTTACATCCAAACGGGTTGTGGAGACAATTGAACCCCGTTAAAGTGAACATGGATTAGCATTGTATTTGCCCATAGTCACTTGTATGAGGTGACGTCTCGAAGTGACTAGAGTGTGATGCGATTGATGCCAAGTTCAAGTGCCATAGAGTCATGTGAGATGACTAGTCGATCACATAGGCAGACAGTTAGGAACTTTTTGTCGGGCCTAATGACCGCTTATAGAGTTCTGGCAAATTTATATAGCCTGGTCGTGGCGAGAGCTGCTATAGTATTCAAATGAGTCGATTCTTTTGACTAAAGACCATTCGCCTAAGATGGCACAGTTTCAGATTAACTTTGATTTGTGTTACTATGACCTTCGTAAAGGGGTCAAATGGGCATATTTTGGGTTATGATGGTTGTGGCGAGTTGAAGGGAATGAGTGCGATAGGAATTGTCCACCCCTAGTCAGGGTTATAACAATATCTCAGGGCCACTCGAGGAGTAATGAACTGGAAATGCGTGGCCACGCTCGGAATGTATACATGGTGGGTAAATCCGGTCAATCAGTTATTCTCCAGATCGAGGAAACCACTCTCGATATGATCACTTGCAAGTACGACCAGAAAGACACCTTGCATTGAGTGAGAGATAGTAATAGGACAAGAGAATTGGTGACGCACACTTGTCGAGGACAAGTGGGAGATTGTTGGAATATGTGTCCTCCGACAATAATGCGATCACAATTGTTGATCATGATGATCACATGTTTAAGTCTCATTTTAAAGAATACAATTGGGAAGTAATTTTTACTGTCAACTGGTCCACACATATCGGTAATGATTGGCTGACTAGAGTTTGACATTACTGTCGTGCGACGGTGGTGATCAGTTGATCCCCTAGGTCATACCTAAAGGGCAACACTCTTAATTGATCAATTAATTGATCGTATAACGTTACGAGTCAATTAAATTATTTAAAATTGACGGACGATTTTGGAAGTAATATTTACGTGTCTCATTGAAATTTGATTAAATGAGATACGGTCTGAGTAATCGAATTGTTTCATTACTCTGATGGGATTATTGATTAAGGAAACAATTAAATTGAATGAATTATTATAAATACAAGTTATTGTGATTTATAATTGGTAAAATATTTTGGTACAAGTAATTATGAATTACTAAGTCGATTTTTGTATATGCCGTATTTTTTATCAATACGTTGATTTTTAATATGTTAAAAATACATAACAAATTTATGTTACATATGACATGTGACATAAGACAAATTGACATTTTGACAAAGATAATATGGAGTCCATATTATCTATATGTGCCGAAATTAGGAGGTGGATTAGGCAAAAATTAAGTTGATTTTGTTAGTGGTAAGCACAATGATTACCTACTAAACTAGCCATGCAAACTAGTTGTCATTGTGAAGACAAACTCAAGCATGCATTGGCTCCCCTCCCTTCCTCTTACCCGGTTTTGGACAAGGGCAAAACCAAGGGTTTTGCCTTATAATTTAAGATATACACATGATAAAATCTTATAATATACTCATTCATTCACTCATCAAAATATTTTAGAGAGATAAAATATTTTCTTCTTCCTCCCTCTCCTTCTCCTAACCGGTTTGGGGAGATAAAAACCAATTATTTTTGGGTCAATTTTTCTACAAAATTAATATTGTACTAGTATTCATAATATTAATTTTATTAAGAGTGTGCTTTGGGTATTAAACTTTGGGAGATACCCTATACTTGGATCTTTGTTCTTCCATTAAGGAAAGCACAAGAATAAGAGAGAAGGAGATCTCTCTTGTGCCCTAAAAACCGAAAATCCAATGTAAGATAAAGATTTCTTCTTTATATTGTTTATTGTTTGCATGCATAAGATCACCAATTAATTTTATGATTAAATTATCTTAAAACATATATGAATATGTTGAGTATATAGATCTACTTTTCCTTCAGAGTCGGGGTGACCCTAGTTCACTCGGCCTCTGAGGCAGCCACAAGTTTGTGATAAAACAGTGGAAATGGGACTTTGACTGGGACATCAGGAGTGCTAGGAGCTAGAACAAACTCTGACTGAGATTCCTTCTCATCTTCGCTTCCCTCTTTGAACACAGGGCCTTCTCCAGTTGTGATCTTGAGAGTGCGACCTTGACGATTGGACCACTTGACAGTTTTCTTCCAACCTTGTGTAGCTTTCTCTGGGTCAGCATCAGAGACTAAGGCGGTGGGATCAAACGGGTTATCCTTTAGAGCGATGTTGATGATGACCTCATAGCCGAGGTGCTTGAGGTTGTCTTCTCTGAAGAGGAGACTGATGGCTTGTCTGTCCAGGCACGGGGTTGATTCAGATTTGGTCGACGCAGCTTTGGTGTTGTCGAGGATGAAGTAGCAGTCTTGAAAGACCTCTACGCCCGAGTGTTTGACCTTAGCTACGGGGTCGTAGATTAGATCCGGAAAGCCGTTGTAGAGCTCGGATTCTCCCTCGGGGACGAAGTATCCATTGAGAGACAAATGGTAGGGACAGAAGAGATTTATTTCCTGGATGTCTTCATCGGTCGGCTCATAGCCTAGCCCGAAGGGGATGTTGGGGACCTTGGCTTGCTTCATGGGAGGCAAGGTGCTCTTCAGCAGATTAAGAGGTTGGCCCGAGAAATAACCCTGGCGCATCAAAATGCGGTTGATTGTGAGGTTCGAGAACGGGTCACAATCAAAGGGTGTTGATTCATCGGTTAGGGCATTCACATCTTGGAATCCCCACATTTCACTATCGTCCTCCTCAATGGCCTGAGAGGCTATTCCCTTCTTCATGATAGCCTTGATCGGGGATGCGGGAATTGTGATTGTTTTCCCGTTGAAAGGGACCCTGATTTTCTGATGAAGGGTTGAGGTGACAGCCTTGGCGGCGTGAATCCAAGGGCGTCCCAAAAGCATGTTGAAAGAGGCGTCGATGTCGACCACCTCAAAACTGGCTTGTCTTTCCAAGGGTCCAGTTGCAATGGTCAAGGTGATTAGCCCCGCAACCTTACGACGAGTATCGTCATAGGCGCGTACTCCTTGATTAGTCGGGACCAAGTCAGCTTCCTTGATACCCAGTTTATGAGCCGTCTTGAGGGGAATGACATTAACCGCAGATCCGTCATCCACTTGAACCATAGGCACATTTTTCTTGAGGCATTGTACGGTGATGTACAGGGCTATATTATGGTTGGCTCCGAATGGAGGGATATCTTTGTCAGAGAAGATGAAGATGACCGAGTTGCTCAGGTCGGGGACATCCCTTTTCATGTGTGCTACCACTTCTTCAGGAGAGGAGGTAGAGGGAACTGTCAACTTTCCCAAGGCTTGTAACAAAGCCTGCTGATGTTCAAAGGATGTAGCAATCAGTTGCCAAATTAAAATTTTGGCTTTCGCCTTTTGCAGTTGTTTAAGGATCGAGTTTTTGGAAACCTTGAGTTGAGTGTCCACGTCTGGGACGACTTGGTCATTCGTTGATGGAATGGTTGTTGAATTGTTCGGATTTTGGTAGGGGCGTCCGGAACGAGTAAGGTGACCAATCTCTTTTGCCCGTTTGCCCTTTCCCGAAGTGTTGTAGACATCTTCCGCGTCATCTCTCCATATACCATTGATTTCGGGTCGCGAGGGTACGTTGGCGGGGTATTCCTCGGCGGGTACGTAGTTTTTGTATGGGAAGTTCTTCTGGGGGTAGTTTTTGTGTGGTTGATTATTGTGGGGTTGATGATTGTGGGGTGCATGCTAGAATGTTTGCGGGAGCAATCCTTTCTGGTGAGGGGAGTTTTGGGTGCTCGGAGGATCCTCCCTTGGACGTGGTGTTGGTGTTGGCGGGTTGAAAAACAACTAATGGTAGGCGTCCTCAAGTCGGGTAATCCTTTCTAAGAGACTGGGTATGACTTCTTCAACCTGTTGGAACATGGTGAGCATGGTTGTAGCACTGAACACGAACATCCCGTTCGGGGTATCCTTTTCCATGGCGTTCACCTCGTCATCAATAGGTAGAATGAGATGTGAGCAATCCAGAGTTGGCTCGTCATTAGAGATTGCATGGATTCCCAAGGAGTTTGTCTTGTTATTTGGTTTTGTTGGTGGAGGTAAAGGTAGTTCCCCTTTCCCAATCATATCTTAAATGGCGTGTTTAAGTTTAAAGCAGGCTTCCGTGTCATGACCTTTGCCCTGGTGGTACTGGCATTAGGCATTGGGGTTCCAGAAACGGGTTTTCTTAGCCTCGGACGGGTCAGGAGTGGGCCCAATCGGCTGCAGTTTCCCTTGGTCCTTGACACTTTTTAGGGCACTGGCATAGGTTGTTCCCAAGCTTGTGAATACCCTTTGAGAATGCTCAATTTTCTTTGTGGTTGGTTCGAGGAGGTTGACCTCGTCGATTTTATTTGTTTGACCATAAGGACGAGATCCGGTTGATGTAGATCCCTGATAGCCTCTACCAGTAGTTTTGGCTAGAACGCCCTTGTGGAGGTCATCTTCAATGCGGGTTCCGAGGATTTTTATGTCCTGGAATGTTTTGATGTTTTGATATCTCAGCAGGTTGGCATAAACTGGGCGGAGGTTGTTGACAAACTTCTCCACCAGAGATGATTCACTCAGCTTACTGACCAATTGAGTGCTTACCCTCCTCCAACGGGTTAGGAATTCTGTGACCCTTCTGATACTGTCGTTTCGTACCAAAAATAAATACCTAAGTACTACTAACAGAAGTCAGCGGTAAGTAGGGTCGATCTCCACAGGGAGGCGGTGTACTATCTATTTGTCTATTTATCTGTCTAAATGTCACAATTGGGGGTTTTGATTGATTTAACTAAACTAGAGATTAAGGCGAGGGAAATGAATAAGAGAATTAACAGTAAGAGAAGGGAGTATGCTAAGAGTCGGTCCACCGTGGCAGCTACACTATCGGAAATACTGAGGCGATTAGACTATTGATAAGAAGAGCTATGGTCGTCACCTTTCGGTCCTTAAACCGCCCTAGAGCGTAAATAGCTTAACTTTCGCCCTCACTACGATACCCTATTGTAATTAAGCAAGCCTTCCCTTCCAATCTTTCGATCCAGGTCGGGGTTAACTAGAATTATGGTCTCCTGCATGCATTCATTCAACCGGATAACAATTATATTGCCTAATACAATTCTTATCGCAAGACTAATCTAATCAAGTCAATTAAAACATCGCTACCACGACTTCCCTAATCCTAACGTACTAAGGGGATTTAGCTAGACATAATTAAGGGAGAACAAGAAATAAAGAAAGAACAAATAATAAACATTAAATTAAATTAAAGAGAGAAAAGGAAAGAAAGGATTACTGAAATAAATAATCCGGAAATGAAAGAACAAAAGTAACAGTAGCAATAGCCGAACCAGAGAGAAAAGGAACGAAGTAAAGTCTGTGTGTGAGAGAGAGTTTACAATGACATACTGACTTCCTATTTATAAGAAAATAGGATTAGCTAAACCTAATTGACGGAAATTAACTAAAAAGTCCAAGCCCGTCAAAGATTGTTGCTCGATCGAGAACTTAAGGCTCTCGATCGAGTGACATCCCTTAGCATTCCTCTCGATCGAGAACAATTCCTCTCGATCGAGGACTTCTTTCCCTTTAATCACTCGATCGAGAAGAAGTAGCTCTCGATCGAGCAAATGGGCTCTCGATCGAGCAAATGGGCTCTCGATCGAATAGAAATAGTTCTCGATCGAGCACTTCTCAGCGCGTAATTCCTGCTTCGCGCACTGAACTTCAAACGGCTGCCATTTCTTCGTTACTTAGTCAAACAGGGTGATTCCAATGGCATTGGAAAGCTAAGAGGACAAACTTTCATCTCCAATTGGAATCACCTGAATAACTGTTGTAGAACTCGAGATATGGCTCTTACAAACAGGAACTAGCAAATTGAAGTACTCTCTTGGCTCGCCTAACTTCCTTACTCCAATGCGCATCTCAAAATAACACTTTCCAAGCTCCGACTCAACTCATCTCCTAAATGCATGCGTAGGGACATGTTTTAGGCTTGATTCCGCATCTCTAAGCTCATTCCTGCAATTAATACAAGAACTTCCAAAGTATGCAATTCGGGGCATATTCGTAGCAAATAACTACTAAAATAGCATAAAGATGCGTGCAAGAATAGACTAAAAAGACTATATAAAATGCACGTATCAAATCTCCCCAAACCAAACCTTTACTCGTCCCCGAGTAAACTAAATGCAACTAAAGGAACGGAAAAGATAACTCAGAGCTAGCTACAAATGCCCACTTAAACCAATTTAATGCAAGCAAACTAACACTTATAGCAAATAGTCAAATGCAAACGAGTTATAGGATGTTTATAATAAAGCTGAACCGTCGACCTTGCAAGACCTTTAATAATGGACTCTCACGGGTCACTCTTCTCTCATGAAGCAAAGGCAAGCATATATATGTAAGAGAGAAAGAAAAATAGTCGCTCACCTAGACTACGACCCGCATAAACATGCATGCAACTAATATGATAGACAATTCTAACTACCATACATACATTCCAACCAAACAAGGTCTGTCACAGCCGAGGGCTTACAAGAATATGGTAAAGTGAGGCAATGGGTAAGAAAAGGCAAAACATTTATGGGAATGTGGAGGTATAGGCGGTCAAGCTAGTACCTAAACAGAACCATATGAAACAAATCCATTTCCAACTCAATTATGGAATACGCACATGCCCTTCATTTGGCAAAATATCTCACCAAACCAAACTAGAAACACTCCTCAAATGATATAAGATAGAACATAGGAGTCAAACCGTCTCAAACAAAATCGTTTTTTTTTTTCTTTTCCTTTCTATTTTTTTTCGGTTTCTTCTTCTTTTTCTTCGAATTTTTTCTTTTTCTGACTTCTTTCGTTTTTTTTTTCTTTTTTCGAATTCCCTTTTTTTTTCTTTTCTTTTCCTTTTTTTTTTTCATCAACCTCCTTTTCTTCATAAAATACCAACTCTGAATCAACAGAATACGAACCAAACTCGGCACAATAAAATATATACCGCAAAAACACATACTAAACTAGCTTGACAAGGCAGGCTAAATTTGGGATGTAGTTAAGGGTCAACAGGCAAATTTGGCTAATGTGGAGTTTATGGGTAAAAATGAAAGAAAGGGAAATTGTAAGCACCTCCCTGCATGTGACACCAACCACTAACCCGAATGTATGAAGGCAAAAAGCAATTGAATTTCATATATGTGCAAATTGATGAACATGATATGCAAGGAGTAACTACTCACAATCCTACATGAAACCGGTCATAAATGACACCAGTTTATAAGGCTCTAAATCTTTAGAAATTATAAGTAGGTTGCCAAAATCTCAGGTCAAGTCTATTCGTTCAGCTAAATTAAACATTAACTCGTAGATATGCAATAAGACAAAGCTAATAGATAACAGTTTATTGCAAGGCTTAAGCAAAAAGACAAATGCAGTGCAATTTCATCATAGAAATCTACCGTTCTGACTCAACCTATATGCAAAAATAAACATGAAATTTTTTTGAAATTTTGAACAATTTTTTTAATTTTTTTGGGATTTTATGAAATTTAACGAAAATAAACAACAATGCCAACATAAATTAAATGTGATAACTGAAATGCAATAAAAACAAGATGCAGACACAGATATGGATGCATAACCTCCCCAAACCAAACCGTACAATGCCCCCATTGTACCAAAACATGGAAAGGAAATGCAAACTGAAGGAGAAAGAGAGTAAAAGCGGAAAACTCACAAAATGCGCGAATAAGGGACCTCCCCAAACCGACCATGAAATGGGAGGTTGCTAAGGGCCCGGAAAACCGTCTCAGGAAGCTAATCCAAGACAATAGCACTCGATAGCAGTCGTATAGTGGCTGATCGAGTAACATGGGCGCTCAAAACTGCTCGATCGAGAAGAAAGTAAGTCGATCGAGTGGTTTCTCATCTTGCAGGTGGTCGATCGAGTAGGTATTAATTACTCGATCGAGTGAATCCATCAGCTAAAGTGCTCGATCGAGTAGAAAAACTACTCGATCGAGTAATTTCCAGCGTGTTCCTGCAAAATGCAAATGAAAACAGCCCACAAACTAACAAGACAAGCGTACTGAGATAGTCTATGGTATAAAACCATTTATTACAACTGAAATTGAATAAAAAGCAAAATAAAATCGCCGGGTTGCCTCCCGGGTAGCGCTAGCTTCAGTCAGGTCCCAGCTCGACCTTCTTTTCTTCGAGCTTCTATAATTAGTCATAATCAAAACAGCTCAAAGCGCGCAGCATTAAATCGTAAACCTGCGCATGTGCTACAAAAAAGCATAAGTAGCACCAAAGTGGAATACCAAAATAGGAAATAAAAATGTTTAACTTTTTAAGTCGTACAAATTTCCTATGAGCGTTCCTAAATTTATCCACAAAATAAAGGAGCGCGGGAGCAATTGTCAATATATTAGGGTCCCGATTCAGATTAGCAATTTTGACATGACAAGTACGGTGAAAGGCAGTTAAGTTATACGTCCACATGGGAGGGGGTATAGCATTATAAGAATTAGCACAAGGCAAACGAGGCAATATACTATTAAAACAAACAATAATAAAATTATCGTTTACTACCTCAGGTTGGTTGCTCTCAACGAAGGAATCACTGACAAAGGAATGTAATACCTCATTCGTGCTAGGAGCAAATACCGACTCAGCTACTTCTTTATCAACCTCCTCGATGGATTTCATCCCGTAAATCTCAGCCTCAAGTGCATCTAACTCGGCTTTGAATAAGGGGGATTCACCATAACCGTTATCATTGTCAAAATCGTCATCAAAATCAAGCCCAAATGACGAACCAAAGCTCCCAATGGCCAGACTACTCGATCGAGAAGAATCGTCATTCGATCGAGCAGTTTCCTCCTGATTTTCACTCGATCGAGTAGGATGTTCACTCGATCGAGCACTTTCTCCTGGAAAATCACTCGATCGACCAATAATTGTCACTCGATCGAGTGATTCCTCTATCTGTGCTGAAATCCTCGTGTGGGGCAGTGAAATATGATAGAAACTCGTCATCCGAGTCATAGAGATCATCCTCGGATTGGGTAACACGGTTTTCTCGGGAGAAACCGCTCTCGAAGGTATACCTCTTCTTCTTGCATCTCACCGCTAATCGAGCAATTTGTGACTCAAGCTCAAGGATTCGAGCGTCCATATGTTTATCACTCTCTTGCATTTTGGATTTAAGCGTTCCCATTAAATATGTCAGCTCCGCGATCTCTTCTTCTTCCATCTCAGCTGCTAGGTGAGCAACTACTGACTCTCGAGCTTATCAACTCGCGAAACATATTCTTGTGCTTGGAATGCAAGTGTCTCCATCAAGGATTTCAGGCTCAATGTCTTCTTCTTGTATATCGGGGGGGATCTTGTTGCGGTGGCCATTGATAGGGTGGATGTGGCGGCACAACTACAGCATTGTGCTCGCAGAACCACATCTCCCGTAGAGATCACCCATTTCTTCCATATAATGGGACATCGGTGATGGGTCAAAGGTACTCAAGCCTTCCCTTTGATCGTTGTCTTTCACCTAGAACTGTCTAGGTAGTACTGTAAGGCCTATCAAAACAAAGACTCAAGGAAAAAGATTAAAACGGCCTCAAGGGAAAAATCCCTTGAGGCTAAAAAAAGATAAAATTAAACAAATAAATAAATAGATTGCCTCCCAAGAACGGCGCCAAAATTTGATACTGTCGTTTCGTACCAAAAATAAATACCTAAGTACTACTAACAGAAGTCAGCGGTAAGTAGGGTCGATCTCCACAGGGAGGCGGTGTACTATCTATTTGTCTATTTATCTGTCTAAATGTCACAATTGGGGGTTTTGATTGATTTAACTAAACTAGAGATTAAGGCGAGGGAAATGAATAAGAGAATTAACAGTAAGAGAAGGGAGTATGCTAAGAGTCGGTCCACCGTGGCAGCTACACTATCGGAAATACTGAGGCGATTAGACTATTGATAAGAAGAGCTATGGTCGTCACCTTTCGGTCCTTAAACCGCCCTAGAGCGTAAATAGCTTAACTTTCGCCCTCACTACGATACCCTATTGTAATTAAGCAAGCCTTCCCTTCCAATCTTTCGATCCAGGTCGGGGTTAACTAGAATTATGGTCTCCTGCATGCATTCATTCAACCGGATAACAATTATATTGCCTAATACAATTCTTATCGCAAGACTAATCTAATCAAGTCAATTAAAACATCGCTACCACGGCTTCCCTAATCCTAACGTACTAAGGGGATTTAGCTAGACATAATTAAGGGAGAACAAGAAATAAAGAAAGAACAAATAATAAACATTAAATTAAATTAAAGAGAGAAAAGGAAAGAAAGGATTACTGAAATAAATAATTCGGAAATGAAAGAACCAAAGTAACAGTAGCAATAGCCGAACCAGAGAGAAAAGGAACGAAGTAAAGTCTGTGTGTGAGATAGAGTTTACAATGACAAACTGACTTCCTATTTATAAGAAAATAGGATTAGCTAAACCTAATTGACGGAAATTAACTAAAAAGTCCAAGCCCGTCAAAGATTGTTGCTCGATCGAGAACTTAAGGCTCTCGATCGAGTGACATCCCTTAGCATTCCTCTCGATCGAGAACAATTCCTCTCGATCGAGAACAATTCCTCTCGATCGAGGACTTCTTTCCCTTTAATCACTCGATCGAGAAGAAGTAGCTCTCGATCGAGCAAATGGGCTCTCGATCGAATAGAAATAGTTCTCGATCGAGCACTTCTCAGCGCGTAATTCCTGCTTCGCGCACTGAACTTCAAACGGCTGCCATTTCTTCGTTACTTAGTCAAACAGGGTGATTCCGGTGGAATTGGAAAGCTAAGAGGACAAACTTTCATCTCCAATTAGAATCACCTGAATAACTGTTGTAGAACTCGAGATATGGCTCTTACAAGCAGGAACTAGCAAATTGAAGTACTCTCTTGGCTCGCCTAACTTCCTTACTCCAATGCGCATCTCAAAATAGCACTTTCCAAGCTCCGACTCAACTCATCTCCTAAATGCATGCGTAGGGACATGTTTTAGGCTTGATTCCGCATCTCTAAGCTCATTCCTGCAATTAATACAAGAACTTCCAAAGTATGCAATTCGGGGCATATTCGTAGCAAATAACTACTAAAATAGCATAAAGATGCGTGCAAGAATAGACTAAAAAGACTATATAAAATGCACGTATCACCTTCCTTATAATTCTGAGTTAGGACCTCAAGAGTGCGCATGTTGGCTTGGATTTCGACGTTGTCGGCGTACTGTTTAGAAAATTCGACGGCGAATTCGTCCTAAGTGGTAATGCTCTTGGGATCAAGGGAATAGTACCATTTGCGGGGAATTGGTTCCAGGGATGACGGAAAGATCCGGGTGAAAAGTTCCTGCTTGACCTCCTTGATAGACATGTAGTCCTTAAAGGCCCGAATGTGATTGAGCGGGTCCTCCACTCCCTTATGTTAGGTTCATATACCTATTATTAGACTCTTCTAATGGTAAACAAATTAAAATTTTAATATAAGTTCTTTAGATCTAGTGCATGCATAACTAAATAAGAAATAAAATGAGAAAACAATGATCCTTACATTGTTAAATATTTCGAAATGGGCATAAGTAAGGTCTCCTACCTTCACTTGTTCTTGAGCTTAAATTTCAATGGAAGATCCTCCAACCTTGGTCTCAAATGTAGAAACCCTCCTCAAGAGATGCACCTAAGATTAGCCCTTATCACTACTAAATAATATTAGCTAGATATTCATTTAGTAGTCTACCTTAAAATTGACTACTAATACTCATATATTACATTAATAATATTAGTAGTATTTTGAACAATCTAGATCAAAACTTCTCAAGTTTTAGAGAAAGAAAACTAACTGTGTGAGAGAGGTTTTTTCATGTGAATGAATGTCCAAAAAATAATAGAACAAATTCTCTTCAAGTACATGGGAAAACCGGTGGGGAAGGCTCCCTTTTAGGGGACCTATGCACATATATTCTCTTAATTCTCCTTATCAATGTGATAGGTATGCATGCCTATTAGACTAGTTAATAAAGTGGCTTATTTATTTTCAATAAACAAACAACCCACTAACTCCTAATTCCACCATCATTTCGGCCCATTACATAAAATGGACATCCATTTTATTTTGTCAATTTGTCATTTGTCACACAATGTGTCACATGTACCATGTAGCATGTTTTTAATTATTTCTAATGCATATTTATCAAGTAAATATCATTATTTACATTAATCAAATTACATATAACAAATTGTCTAGTAATACTTGATCACATAAATAAAATGGGTCATATAATTATAATTCACAATATTTTGTAATTATAATTAACCATTCATTCTTATCTCTATTGTTTCATAAAGAATAATCAATTTTAGTAATAAAATCTTTTAATTACTAAAATAAATCTTATTTAATCAAATTACAATAAGATATAAATATACTCACTCACAAATGAATTGTTCAAATTTAAGGAATTAATTATCTTGTATCAATATACAACTAATTAACTTTACTGATAAGGGCATCATCCTATAGGTGTGACCTTAAGGGATCAACTGACCACCATCGTCCTACGACAGTAACGTCAAACTCTAGCAAGCCAATCGTTATCGATTAATGTTGATCAGTTGACTACTTAATTTATCATCCGTTTTGTATTCTTAATTTGAGATTTAAACATGTGATCACACTATTGTTGAGGACACATACTCCAACACCTTAAACTTGGGTACATCAGTCAAGGTAAAGTTGTCGGGCAATTGATCCCCAACGGGTTCGAATCTTTGATTGTTCTCAAGGTGGATGTTGTTACCACGGGCTAGGAGTTGTTCTTCCAAGAGCTTGAGCCTTTTCTCGGTTTCAGTCAAAGGTGGAGTGTTGTGTTCTCCGGTTTCCTTGTTTTCCAAGGTGTCGATACGGGTCTCGACACGGTCCAAGGTGACCTTAAGATCTTTGAGTAGGCTGGCTAGCTGAGCAGTCGTGAGATCTTTGTTGTCATCGTTGTTGTTGGATGATGCTGAAGACGGGGCCATGGCTCTGAGGCAAAAAATGGCTCACGTTACAACCCAATCTGACACGGTTTAACGACTAAATGAAGACAACATAAAAGATGGAAAGACACTTCAGACCCAACAAGACGAGGGTAACCGTGTGTGGTGCATCAGTGCTGACTGGATTCATGATGTGATGGTGTTGACCGGATTTTGACTCGCGTTCAACGTAATGGCGTGACGCCGCTAAACGAGTCTCGAGGTAAGACGACTCATAAGTAAAGACCCATAAGTACATTTGCTTCGACTCGATAGACACGAGGCGGAATTGGAATGGCGGACATAAATTTTCGAAAATAGAAATTTTCAAAAAGGTTCATTTGTCGTTTTATAGACGACTTCTAAAGAGTAGGGATCTTCAAAAGGTCGACTAGTTGAAAAGTTGTCTTAAGTTTGTTTTCAGAAGACAATTTGAGTTCGAGTTGCGGCGGCTCTAAAAACAAAGTGCTGTTTCCGAAGACGGCCTTTTGAAATCCAAAATCGTACGTTTGAAAATCGAGTTTTGAATGGTTTTGAAAGGTTGTGGTCCCGGGGACGGTGTATGTTCCTCGGGATTTGAAAAAGCCTCGAAAAAGGTGTGTGCCATTTTCGGGTTTTGAAAGAGCCATTGTGTCGGCGCGAGACAGGTTAAAATCCGTGTCTCGACGCGGCGACTATAACGGCGTAAAAAGGCGTTTTTTTGAAATGGTTGAAGAAAACCGGGTTTGAAAATCGTCATTACGACGGTCTAAAAAGGCTTGCTTTTTGAAATGGTTGTAGAAAACCGAGTTTGAAAATCGTCATTACGATGGCCTAAAAATGCGCGCTGTTTGAAATGGTTGTAGAAAACCGGGTTTGAAAATCGTCATTACGAGGGCCTAAAAAGGCGTTCTTTTGAAATGGTTGTAGAAAACCGGGTTTAAAAATCGTCATTACAACGGCGTAAAAAGGCGTGCATTTTGAAATGGTTGTAGAAAACCAGATTTGAAAATCGTCATTACGACGGCCTAAAAAGGTGTGCTTTTGAAGTGGTTGTAGAAAACCGGGTTTGAAAATCATCATTACGATGGCCTAAAAAAGCGTGCAACGGTCAGCGAAAGACCGAGGTTTGAAATGACCATTATAACGGCGAGAAAGGGTGTTTTCGAAATTTTGAAATGACACGGAAGGACTTATGATCACATAACACATAAGTGGTCCGTGGTTAAAAATCGTCGTCAAAAGTTACAAACCAAAACAATATTTATAACTTCACAAACTACTCTTAGTAAAGAGGTAAGTAAAGGCCGGATCCCAAGGGATGGGTATTGATGTCGGATTCTCAATTGCAAGTGGTTGTGTCTTAGGGTGTCACGATTTGGGTTGAGATGAAATTGGTCTAAACTTATTAACTAGATAAAAGTAAAGAAATAAAAACAAGCAAGGTAATTAAAAGGGGATATAAACAATGGATTAAAGGCACTAGGGTGTCATGGGTTCATAAGGGATTCATGGGAGTTGATCATACAAACATGATCTCAATTATATAGCAAGCACTTATTGTTGGGATGGGATCGAGTTGGCGTATAAGCTTACAATCCCTAAGACGGTTTGGGTCCCAGAACTGAATCGATTAGATTATAAAACACCTACAAGTCGACTTAATCTTTCCTATCCAACTATATGGATGGTCTAATGAGGCTCGAGTTGTTTTATATGCTTACAAGCCTCATTGAAAAGATAGGTGATTGGTAAAAAATGCAAGGATTCATAGGATCGCATTTCATCAAACATAACATGTGCATAAGTTGAAATCACAAAAAGCAAGCAAATTAATTAAGAAAACATATTAGATTAAGCATGAATCATTCCCCATGTTTGTTTCCCCTAATTCCCAATTAACCCTAGCTAAGGAAACTACTCACTCATGATCAAGTTTAGCATGCTAATAAGGTTGTCAATTATACTAACAAAGTAAAACATGATGAATAAATGAAAGTGATTAACAATAATTAAACAAGACTAAGAGAGAATTATACCTATGAAGATGATTCCAAATAATAAAGCAAAGAATAATAGAAGTACTTGATGATTGATGGAAAGTTGTCAATCCTCCAAATAAACCCAAATAATCTTCTAATTACCCAAAATAAAGGAAGAACAATAGAAAAAATTAAGGAAAGATTAAGATGTGATTAATATTGAGGATTGTATTACAACTAAATTAACACTAATTTGAGAGTATTAAGAGATGATTACAACTTGATTGAGGATGGATTAAGACTTGATACCAATCTAGGTAGTACAAAGGGGTATTTGTACTAAAGATTAGGTACATTATTAGGGTTACTAAGGGCTTAAATGACTACTAAGACCCTAATAAAAGTTGACGAAATGCTACTCCCGAGGGAAATGAGCGGATCCTCTTGCTAGTCCTGCCTCAATCAGCTCATCCCGTGGTAAGACACGGGCCCTTCTGACTTGTGATCCGCTCGGATCGTGGGGAAGATGCTCGGATCAAGGTGCTGCAAGCCGCTCGTCTTGGTCACAAGACGCCGGGATCTTGGTGCTTTGAGACGCCCGGATTGTGCTCGATCAGCTCGGATTCCTGGACAGACTGCTTTTCTTCTTTTGCTCCTTAACAATCCTCAAGGATCATGTCGGGGATGCAATGATACTTTCATCATTGCCCATTTCACTTTATTATCTACTTAGGCCTCTAGTGTTAGTCTTATCTTTGTTGCTTGGTCATTAAATGCGATCAATTTAGCTCCATTTTGCCTCATAAATGCAAAGTTAGCAATCCTTTCCTACCAAGGAGACAAAACCTCAAAGAATATGCAAAATGGGACACTAAAGATAGTAAATGACCCAAATAAGTGCTATAAAGCATAAGAACGAGGTTAATTCGGTGAGTAAATGTCCCCAAATATGAGTCACATCAATAAGCACTCGCAGTTTCATTATATTATGCATAATGTTAACACGGGTTTTGGCTTAAAAGGGTGGGTTACCGACCAAGCGATCAAACCCCGATTTTCGAGAGGGATACCAATCCAAATAAAATGTGTAAGGAGGGTACCTTAGCCTCGTGCACGAAGGAATTGAAAGCTCTTTGACGAAACAGAAATGTGTAACGTCAACGGTATGCTTGACTCAATCGGCATTCGAAACGCGGGGATGAGAAAACTTACGCCGATGGGACGAGCCGATTGGTAAAAAAAAGTAAGGTTGTGGGCCCAGACAAGGAACCCGACTTATGACCGTAATATCAATTAATGCATTTCAAACAAGACCTCGTTCGAGTTTCACTATCTAGGGATCAAAAAGACACAAGTGTCCTAGTTTTCCCCAGCGGAATCACCAATCTGTCGACATGGGTCACCTGCGACGCCCAGCCGATCCGTGGACATGGTAGCTGTCGTTGAAAGCCACGTTCGGTGTCGTAAAAATGCTTTCGACCGGATCGTTTTAGATCAGTCGGTTTCGTCTCGGCAAGGGTTTCGAAACGATGCAAGAGATGTTCGGAGTCGCCACCAAGCATTTGTGTGATGCTTGGAACCCATTCGAATCCATTTTCAAAAAGCTTCATTTGTCATTTTATGGAAGACTTCCGAAGAGTAGGGATCTTCAAAAGGTCGACCAGTTGAAAAGTTGTCTTAAGTTTATTTTCAATAGACGGTTTGAGTTCGAATTGCGGCAGCTCTAAAAACAATGTGCTGTTTCCGAAGACGGCCTTTTAAAATCCAAAATCGTGCGTTTTGAAAATCGAGTTTTGAAAGGTTTGAAAAGGTTATGGTCCCGGGGACGGTGTATGGTCCTCGGGATTTGAAAAAGCCTCGAAAAAAAAGTGTGTGCCATTTTCGGGTTTCGAAAGAGCCATTGTGTCGGCGCGAGACAGGTTTAAATCCGTGTCTTGACGCGGCGATTATAACGGCGTAAAAAGGTGTTTTTTTGAAATGGTTGAAGAAAACCGGGTTTGAAAATCGTCATTACGACGGTCTAAAAAGGCTTGCTTTTTGAAATGGTTGTAGAAAACCGAGTTTGAAAATCGTCATTACGATGGCCTAAAAATGCGCGCTGTTTGAAATGGTTGTAGAAAACCGGGTTTGAAAATCGTCATTACGAGGGCCTAAAAAGGCGTTCTTTTGAAATGGTTGTAGAAAACCGGGTTTAAAAATCGTCATTACGACGGCGTAAAAAGGCGTGCATTTTGAAATGGTTGTAGAAAACCAGATTTGAAAATCGTCATTACGACGGCCTAAAAAGGTGTGCTTTTGAAGTGGTTGTAGAAAACCGGGTTTGAAAATCATCATTACGATGGCCTAAAAAAGCGTGCAACGGTCAGCGAAAGACCGAGGTTTGAAATGACCATTATAACGGCGAGAAAGGGTGTTTTCGAAATTTTGAAATGACACGGAAGGACTTATGATCACATAACACATAAGTGGTCCGTGGTTAAAAATCGTCGTCAAAAGTTACAAACCAAAACAATATTTATAACTTCACAAACTACTCTTAGTAAAGAGGTAAGTAAAGGCCGGATCCCAAGGGATGGGTATTGATGTCGGATTCTCAATTGCAAGTGGTTGTGTCTTAGGGTGTCACGATTTGGGTTGAGATGAAATTGGTCTAAACTTATTAACTAGATAAAAGTAAAGAAATAAAAACAAGCAAGGTAATTAAAAGGGGATATAAACAATGGATTAAAGGCACTAGGGTGTCATGGGTTCATAAGGGATTCATGGGAGTTGATCATACAAACATGATCTCAATTATATAGCAAGCACTTATTGTTGGGATGGGATCGAGTTGGCGTATAAGCTTACAATCCCTAAGACGGTTTGGGTCCCAGAACTGAATCGATTAGATTATAAAACACCTACAAGTCGACTTAATCTTTCCTATCCAACTATATGGATGGTCTAATGAGGCTCGAGTTGTTTTATATGCTTACAAGCCTCATTGAAAAGATAGGTGATTGGTAAAAAATGCAAGGATTCATAGGATCGCATTTCATCAAACATAACATGTGCATAAGTTGAAATCACAAAAAGCAAGCAAATTAATTAAGAAAACATATTAGATTAAGCATGAATCATTCCCCATGTTTGTTTCCCCTAATTCCCAATTAACCCTAGCTAAGGAAACTACTCACTCATGATCAAGTTTAGCATGCTAATAAGGTTGTCAATTATACTAACAAAGTAAAACATGATGAATAAATGAAAGTGATTAACAATAATTAAACAAGACTAAGAGAGAATTATACCTATGAAGATGATTCCAAATAATAAAGCAAAGAATAATAGAAGTACTTGATGATTGATGGAAAGTTGTCAATCCTCCAAATAAACCCAAATAATCTTCTAATTACCCAAAATAAAGGAAGAACAATAGAAAAAATTAAGGAAAGATTAAGATGTGATTAATATTGAGGATTGTATTACAACTAAATTAACACTAATTTGAGAGTATTAAGAGATGATTACAACTTGATTGAGGATGGATTAAGACTTGATACCAATCTAGGTAGTACAAAGGGGTATTTGTACTAAAGATTAGGTACATTATTAGGGTTACTAAGGGCTTAAATGACTACTAAGACCCTAATAAAAGTTGACGAAATGCTACTCCCGAGGGAAATGAGCGGATCCTCTTGCTAGTCCTGCCTCAATCAGCTCATCCCGTGGTAAGACACGGGCCCTTCTGACTTGTGATCCGCTCGGATCGTGGGGAAGATGCTCGGATCAAGGTGCTGCAAGCCGCTCGTCTTGGTCACAAGACGCCGGGATCTTGGTGCTTTGAGACGCCCGGATTGTGCTCGATCAGCTCGGATTCCTGGACAGACTGCTTTTCTTCTTTTGCTCCTTAACAATCCTCAAGGATCATGTCGGGGATGCAATGATACTTTCATCATTGCCCATTTAACTTTATTATCTACTTAGGCCTCTAGTGTTAGTCTTATCTTTGTTGCTTGGTCATTAAATGCGATCAATTTAGCTCCATTTTGCCTCATAAATGCAAGGTTAGCAATCCTTTCCTACCAAGGAGACAAAACCTCAAAGAATATGCAAAATGGGACACTAAAGATAGTAAATGACCCAAATAAGTGCTATAAAGCATAAGAACGAGGTTAATTCGGTGAGTAAATGTCCCCAAATATGAGTCACATCAATAAGCACTCAGCTTTCATTATATTATGCATAATGTTAACACGGGTTTTGGCTTAAAAGGGTGGGTTACCGACCAAGCGATCAAACCCCGATTTTCGAGAGGGATACCAATCCAAATAAAATGTGTAAGGAGGGTACCTTAGCCTCGTGCACGAAGGAATTGAAAGCTCTTTGACGAAACAGAAATGTGTAACGTCAACGGTATGCTTGACTCAATCGGCATTCGAAACGCGGGGATGAGAAAACTTACGCCGATGGGACGAGCCGATTGGTAAAAAAAAGTAAGGTTGTGGGCCCAGACAAGGAACCCGACTTATGACCGTAATATCAATTAATGCATTTCAAACAAGACCTCGTTCGAGTTTCACTATCTAGGGATCAAAAAGACACAAGTGTCCTAGTTTTCCCCAGCGGAATCACCAATCTGTCGACATGGGTCACCTGCGACGCCCAGCCGATCCGTGGACATGGTAGCTGTCGTTGAAAGCCACGTTCGGTGTCGTAAAAATGCTTTCGACCGGATCGTTTTAGATCAGTCGGTTTCGTCTCGGCAAGGGTTTCGAAACGATGCAAGAGATGTTCGGAGTCGCCACCAAGCATTTGTGTGATGCTTGGAACCCATTCGAATCCATTTTCAAAAAGCTTCATTTGTCATTTTATGGAAGACTTCCGAAGAGTAGGGATCTTCAAAAGGTCGACCAGTTGAAAAGTTGTCTTAAGTTTATTTTCAATAGACGGTTTGAGTTCGAATTGCGGCAGCTCTAAAAACAATGTGCTGTTTCCGAAGACGGCCTTTTAAAATCCAAAATCGTGCGTTTTGAAAATCGAGTTTTGAAAGGTTTGAAAAGGTTATGGTCCCGGGGACGGTGTATGGTCCTCGGGATTTGAAAAAGCCTCGAAAAAAAAGTGTGTGCCATTTTCGGGTTTCGAAAGAGCCATTGTGTCGGCGCGAGACAGGTTTAAATCCGTGTCTTGACGCGGCGATTATAACGGCGTAAAAAGGTGTTTTTTTGAAATGGTTGAAGAAAACCGGGTTTGAAAATCGTCATTACGACGGTCTAAAAAGGCTTGCTTTTTGAAATGGTTGTAGAAAACCGAGTTTGAAAATCGTCATTACGATGGCCTAAAAATGCGCGCTGTTTGAAATGGTTGTAGAAAACCGGGTTTGAAAATCGTCATTACGAGGGCCTAAAAAGGCGTTCTTTTGAAATGGTTGTAGAAAACCGGGTTTAAAAATCGTCATTACGACGGCGTAAAAAGGCGTGCATTTTGAAATGGTTGTAGAAAACCAGATTTGAAAATCGTCATTACGACGGCCTAAAAAGGTGTGCTTTTGAAGTGGTTGTAGAAAACCGGGTTTGAAAATCATCATTACGATGGCCTAAAAAAGCGTGCAACGGTCGTGAAAAAAGACCGAGGTTTGAAATGACCATTATAACGGCGAGAAAGGGTGTTTTCGAAATTTTGAAATGACACGGAAGGACTTATGATCACATAACACATAAGTGGTCCGTGGTTAAAAATCGTCGTCAAAAGTTACAAACCAAAACAATATTTATAACTTCACAAACTACTCTTAGTAAAGAGGTAAGTAAAGGCCGGATCCCAAGGGATAGGTATTGATGTCGGATTCTCAATTGCAAGTGGTTGTGTCTTAGGGTGTCACGATTTGGGTTGAGATGAAATTGGTCTAAACTTATTAACTAGATAAAAGTAAAGAAATAAAAACAAGCAAGGTAATTAAAAGGGGATATAAACAATGGATTAAAGGCACTAGGGTGTCATGGGTTCATAAGGGATTCATGGGAGTTGATCATACAAACATGTTCTCAATTATATAGCAAGCACTTATTGTTGGGATGGGATCGAGTTGTTGTATAAGCTTACAATCCCTAAGACGGGTTGGGTCTCAGAACCGAATCGATTAGATTATACAACACCTACAAGTCGACTTAATCTTTCCTATCCAACTATATGGATGGTCTAATGAGGCTCGAGTTGTTTTATATGCTTACAAGCCTCATTGAAAAGATAGGTGATGGGTAAAAAATGCAAGGATTCATAGGCTCGCATTTCATCAAACATAACATGTGCATAAGTTGAAATCATAAAAAGCAAGCAAATTAATTATGAAAACATATTAGATTAAGCATGAATCATTCCCCATGTTTGTTTCCCCTAATTTCCAATTAACCCTAGCTAAGGAAACTACTCACTCATGATCAAGTTTAGCATGCTAATAAGGTTGTCAATTATACTAACAAAGCAAAACATGATGAATAAATGAAAGTGATTAACAATAATTAAACAAGACTAAGAGAGAATTATACCTATAAAGATGATTCCAAATAATAAAGCAAAGAATAATAGAAGTACTTGATGATTGATGGAAAGTTGTCAATCCTCCAAATAAACCCAAATAATCTTCTAATTACCCAAAATAAAGGAAGAACAATAGAAAAAATTAAGGAAAGATTAAGATGTGATTAATATTGAGGATTGTATTACAACTAAATTAAGACGGCCTTTTAAAATCCAAAATTGTACGTTTTGAAAATCAAGTTTTGATAGGTTTGAAAAGGTTGTGGTCCCGGGGACGGTGTATGGTCCTCGGGATTTGAAAAAGCCTCGAAAAAGGGTGTGTGCCATTTTCGGGTTTTGAAAGAGCCATTATGTCGGTGCGAGACAGATTAAAATCCGTGTCTTGACGCGGCGATTATAATGGCGTAAAAAGGTGATTTTTTTTAAATGGTTATAGAAAACCGGGTTTGAAAATCGTCATTATGACGGCCTAAAAAGGAATGCTTTTTGAAATGGTTGTAGAAAATCGGGTTTGAAAATCGTCATTACGATGGCCTAAAAAGGCGTGCTTTTTGAAATAGTTGCAGAAAACCGGCTTTGAAAATCGTCATTACGACGGCCTAAAAAGGCGTGCTGTTGAAATGGTTGTAGTAAACCGGGTTTGAAAATCGTCATTACGACGGCGTAAAAAGGCGTGCATTTTGAAATGGTTGTAGAAAACCGGGTTTGAAAATCGTCATTACGATGATCTAAAAAGGCGTGCTTTTGAAATGATTGTAGAAAACCGGGTTTGAAAATTTTCATTACGACGGCCTAAAAAGGTGTGCAACGGTTGGAGAAAGACTGAGGTTTGAAATGGCCATTATAACGGCACAAAAGGGTATTTTTGAAAGTTTGAAATGACACGGAAGGACTTATGATCACATAACACATAAGCACTAGCAGTTTCATTATATTGTGCATAATGTTGACACGGGTTTTGGCTTAAAGGGTGGGTTACAGACCAAGCGATCAAACCCCGATTTTCGAGAGGGATACCAATCCAAACAAAATGTGTAAAGAGGGTGCCTTAGCCTCGTGCACGAAGGAAATGAAAGCTCTTTGACTAAACAGAAATGTGTAACGTCAACGGTATGCTTGACTCAATCAGGATTCAAAATGCGCGGATGAGAAAACTTATGCCGACGGGACGAGCCGATTGGTCGAAAAAGGTTAGGTTGTGGGCCCGGACAAGGAACCTGGCTTATGACCGTAATATCAATTAATGCATTTCAACCAATACCTCGTTCGAGTCTCACTATCTAGGGATCATAAAGACACAACTGTCCTAGTTTTCCCCAGTGGAGTCACCAATCTGTCGACATGGGTCACCTGCGACACCCAGCCTATCCGTGGACATGGCATCAGTCTTTGAAAGCCACGTTCGGTGGCGTAAAAACTCTTTCGACCGGATCGTTTTAGATCGGTCGGTTTCGTCGCGGTAAGGGTCTCGAAACGGTGCAAGAGAAGTTCGGAGTCACCACCAAGCATATTTTCCCACTTTTCATATTTTATATTTTCGGGAAAATATCCGTCTTTTGCGTATTTGGCTCGTTGGGCTTGAATTTCTATAAAGACCCGCTCCCCCTTGGGTTTTCACGTGTGGTTTGGAGAAGGATGGGTGGTTTTGGGCCCAGACTTGATATAAACCCATGACATCTTCTATATATATGAGAGCTAACCTAAACCCTAGCTTCTTTTCTCTTATTTCTCACAAAACCCTAAACCTAGTTCTCTCCTCTCTTCCCTCCCCTTGTGCCGTGTGCCTCCACCCTCCCTAGGGTTTCGTGCCGCGCCTCTTTCCTCCTCCTTCATCGTCTTTCGTGCTTAGATCGATCCTACTTCTTGAATCTATCTATCTTCTTCGTAAGTTTTATGTTTTCGCATAGTTTATATAGTTTTTATATATAGTTACTATATTTATTAGATTCGTTATCCTTGGCACGTGGATGATTCAATAAAGGCGTAGAAATTGCACCTGGAGAAGACATCTATATCGTGGAAGACGATCTCTAGGGTTTAATTCGCTAAAAAGGTAACTAGGTGTTTATCTTTTAATTATGTTGATGCCAACTTGATGTAATTTACATGATTTAATAATTGATTTGTGTAATTATTACGTGTTTGATTGTTTACTGTCATGTTTAATTGTGTTTGTGTGTTTATGTATGCGTTTTACTGTTAAATTTGCATCACATATGTTGCTTATGCCTTGTTTTTGGGCGTTCGGTGCGCGGCTAGGTTTCCCCGTGGAAACCCTGGTGGTGGCATGGTGGTGGTTTGTGAGAAGACTTAGAGTTATGGCCGAACTGGTATAACCTTGAGATTATGGCTCAATGTTATAACTGGGTTGGTACAACTCTGAGGTTGTGATAAAGTTATAGGTGAAGCTGTTTAACTTTGAGATTATAGCTCAACGTTATAGTTGGGCTACTATAACTTAATTCACATGTCGATGTTATAGCTAATGCTAATGTAGCATAAGGCTAATGAAGTCAATGTGATAGCTAAAGCTAATATAACATTGGGTTACGAGGTAAGGTTATTGTTAAGGTTATAGTTGAAGTTACTATAACATTGGTTGCTTATACTTGTTTCATATGTTGCATTGTGTTCAACGTGTTATGTCCTTGTATTGCTTATGTCTTTGGGTTAATCGTGTTCATATGATAAGTAGGATAGTCACTTATACTATCCTATGAGTTGAGTCGTGATGTTGTTCACGCGTGTTAGTACAGTCAGTTATACTGTGCATTTGTTTGTTGACTAGTTTGAAAAGATTACGGTAGTTACGGTTATGTGCTATCGGAATTAACCAAAGCCACACGTTGATGCGGTGTTTATTTGATCTATGTTCGGGATTGGGCAGAGGCAGTGGATATACGCTCTATTCCCCAAGTGTCGTTGTAATACCACTCAAATTTTATAGTTCATTATTTTCTAAATCCGAACTTCGGGGACGAAGTTCATTTTAAGAGGGGAAGATTGTAATAACCTAAATATTTCTATATTAATATTAATAGTTTTATACTATTTTCTTATATTTTATATAATGGTTGGTCTTAAACAAAATATAATATTTTATTTTTGGGTTGAGTTGGTTTACTCTAAATTCTGCTAGTCTTACGAACCTCCAATTAACTTACCATTAATTATTCATTCTCCTCTTTGCTAACCTATTTCCTAATTGCTATACATGTTCCAATTAAAAGCCGTCACCTTGTTAAACTCTATTCCTCATTGCCTATATATAATAACCCATCAATATTATTCCCTATGACTATCAAGTATCACGTATATCGCTAGGAAAAAAATATCCCATAAAGCCTTTAGTCTTCTTTTGCTTATATCGGAGCCTCGTGCTTTTCATCGTGTCAACATCTTCTCGTGACTGTCGCACTAGATTTTTATATCCAACCTCTATCTAGGCCTTTGTCTATTCTTTGTTTTGAGCAACTCGGGACAAATTTAAGGTAACACGATTCTACCGATCCTATTATAACTATTATTGTTTGGAGTTGTTTGATTTATGTTTGTGATGGTTGTTACGTAAATTCACTTTGGTTTATGTGTATTGATTGTTATTCTAAATATTATTAAATATAGTATTTCTTCTTTCTTTGTTATTATGGGAGAAGGGATTTCTCGTCAATTTAGATAATTTGAATCCGTTTATATGGAACGTGAGATGTGATATTATATTTGGTGAATTTTCTGGAATGAAGATGGTAGACGATAGACTATTAGATGAAAGAGTTAGATCATTGTATTAATTAATGCTTGTGGGTTTGATTTATGGTACTCTCTGTTGGTACGTAACAGTAGGAATTATGCTTGGGTTTGTGCACTTGTTTCACCATTGACTATTTCAGAGTACGTTAATTGAGAGATGGTACCTTGGATTGAGATTATTGATTCTTTTTGTATTGTGTTTAAATTGTCGTTTCCTTTGACCTTGACTCGTGGGTGAGTAGCTTAGAGTTTTGCTCTAAGTGTTGAGCAAGGTTCTTTGAACCTGTGACAATATCGATATTGAAATTGAGATGAATATAGGTTACTGGTATTTAGTTATGAGTTATGGAGCCTTTGAGCCAAGTTATGTTTACGGTCTAGAGTGACCATGGTTATTGAGTTATTTGAGTTTATGATCGATATTGATATGGAAATATTGTTTTGCGGTTTTTATCCGCCAGTTCACTCACCCCTTGTCCTGGTCTTAGGGCCGACGATGAGAATGCAATATGAGGTAGTTGGAGTATTATGTTATGAGACGGAGTAATGAGATGAAACTTGGTTAATTATTGGGACGAGAGTGTATTATATTATGGAGTAGGTTTGAGTATGAGCTGAGTTAATGGGGATTGTTTTCATTATTCTCTCTGTTTATTTTATTTTTACATGTTTGTGTTTCCACGCCATGACCAAAACTTATTCTGCTTCTATTGAGGTATTATCTGTTACTCAGCTTTCCGGCTGACGTGTTTTCTCCCTTCGGGGCTACTCGTCATGGGGGTAGTTCCTTTCTGTCTTCTGATTTTATTTTCAGGTGACTTCCGCTGCTTTTCAAAAGGAATTGATTTCGAGTCAAGATTTTTATTAAAGACTTTTAGAAATTTTATTTTATTTTCTATAGGTAGGTTTCGTCTCGGTAAGGGTCTCGAAACGACGCAAGAGATGTTTGGAGTCGCCACGAAGCATTTGTGGGATGCTTGGAACCTGTTCGAATCCAATTTATACCGAGGTGAACCAAGGCAAAAAGTGTGTTTGACATAGGTACTAAAGATAAGGAGTCGTCCCTCTTTAACATCCTATCTCTAGAATGACTCTCGTTCGCCCTGGATAAGGTCGTCCACTATCCAAAGTTTCTAAGTAAGAGGTGAAGGTACGTATTGGGAAGCCCTTTAATCAGACACCCAATCCCGCCCGCGGTAGCGGCCTCTACTGATCGATCTTGGTTGGTTAAATGCAAAAGTTGATAAAACAGGTAAATCCATGAATGCGCATCCATAAGTTTAAACCTAACATGTGAGCTTTCAATGTCGGTTGTTTATCCAAATATCAAGTAATTGATGTCAAGTTGGATTTAATGTTGATTTGTATGCAAGACGGAAATTAAACATCCATTTACTGAGTTAGGTTTATGGTGCATAACGTGATCCATTTGTCTTAGAAAGGCATTTTGCAAATACAAGGCAAAAGGGCATGCTCGTCATCTGGTCCGTCCTGTATTTGGGTTAACCGAAGTCGGGATCGTCCTAGACGAGTGCTGGAAAGGAAGCAGGACCTGCATCAGGCAGCCTATTGAGGCACGAGCCATCAGGCGATGCAAAGGGGCCTGTCCTGGTTTGAAAACTTGAAAACAGTTTGTCTGTTTAGGCGCGAGGTAGCTGACTGTCCAAAGGACGTCGTCTAACTGTTGAAAACGTTTGTAAAACGGTTTGTAAAGGGGGTGTTTGAACCCATCTTTGTTTGAATAGGTCGTTTAGACCGCTTTTGTATTAATGTGAGGAACGGGACTTGAATAATCATCATTGTATTGATGATATTCAATGCCGGGTTCGGTTTAGCAAGCTTGACATGAATAGTTTTGAAAAATGATTGTGAACTAATTGTACTAAGTTCATTTGTTTGTAATTAGTCAATGTTCATCATCGTACTCGGGTTTTAACCGACATGGTATGTGGAACCCAGGATGATTTTGCATGTATGACTAATATGTTTGTTTTTGAAATGTAAAGAAATGAAATAAAATGTTTTAAAATGTAATTAACCAAATATTATCACCGAAACACGGATTAAACCGTCATGGTATAAGGAACCGAGGGTGAAAATGTTTTAAGGTTAAAAAGTTTATCATAAAACTGATTTGAAACGGTAGAAATCAGTTGTAAAATGAAATGAAAAATGGAAAGAATGAACTCAAACACGTTTGAGTTCTGAGTTGGACACCTCATTGAGGCGCGACGTACCTAGTGGTGACTATGGCCTTCTGTTTCCGGACAAAACTCGGGTTTGGCTCATTCGATCCGTATTTTGGACCATGTTATGTAAGTTTTAGCATGTTAAGGTCATAAAAACAGATGAAAAGACATGAAGGAAGAGGATTATTACACCCTCACACTTACATGCTAGATTTGAGGCGAGAAATCGACGGAAGTGTAACAACTTGTTAGGTCGGAAAACTCGGTTGAAAACCGTTTTAGGAATATAAAGAGTGTTTTGTTTAGTTTAGTGATTATGTAGTTGGTCAAAGTGGTCGGTCAAGTGATATATTGCACGATGACGGTACCAAACAATGTGTAAGGCCTGTATTTTCGACCGGTAGGTCGAAAACACGTGTTGGTTTGTGACTTAAGAACTCGAGTCTAGAATTTTAAGGGAGAAATGAGGGGACGGACACTCGCGTACCTTCAAATGGTGGCATTTGAGGGGTATTTGTAGAAGATTGAGTGGTTGTGTGCATTTTGAATGACGTGGCCGCATGGGCTACTGGAAGAGGCGCGAGCCATTTCGCGGGTCTTCGAGCTGTCTTGTTACTATCACGCAATTGAAATCATGATTTGTTCTATCTTAGGTTTTGTATGGCTTGATTGTAGTACTTGACCATCAAGTATACCAGGTATACTTAACATGGAAGCTTTGTGATGTTTGTTTTTTGTGTTTGACTTGGTTTGACTCGTTGTTGGAGTCGGGATTTGAATTTTGAGTCGGTTTTGGTCCGTCGTCGGTTTTAACTCTAGTTAGTGTCATTGCGACCCCGTCGTCATGCATAAAACACTCCAGATACTTTTGAAAAGTTTAAAAATGTTGTTTTTTTTCGAAATCGTTTTGAGTTTTCCGACGTATAGTTATACAAAACTGTCGATTAAACGTATTGATTCCTAAGCATATTGTAGTCCGATAATCATCGGGTGTTTGTTGGGGATTCAACAGATACTGGGTATCTACAAGCAGTTCGTCTGATCTCTAAAGGGGATCGCCTTTGATTGGTACACGGACCTACGTGCCAAGTCGATCGACAGTTGGGACCAGATGGAGAAAGAGTTCCTCAATCGCTTCTACAGTACCAGGCGTATTGTAAGATGACAGAACTCACTTACACGAAGCAACGGAATTACGAACCCGTCAGTGACTACATCAGTAGGTGGCGCGCGTTAAGCTGCGAATGCAAAGACCGTCTATTGGAGACTTCTGCTGTTGAAATGTGCATCCAAGAAATGAATCTGGAGCTAGTCTACATCCTCCAAGGCAATAAGCCAATAACATTTCAGGACTTAGCCACTCGAGCTCACGACATGGTGATTACCATCGCTAGCCATGGAGGACGACTTTTCACTCATTACGAAACAAAAACGAAAAGGTAAGAGTTTAAGAGAAATGACAAGGCGTCCAGTATCACTTTAAATGAGGTTGTGACAGTTTCTGCATCTAATCCGGTGAAAATTACGGTGTGACCTAAACATGACAAGAAGGTGGCGACATATGCAAAGTCATGGCCGACTCTTAAAGAGCTAGAGCAAAAGAAATACCCTTTTCTAGATTCCGATTTAATTGGGATGTTAGATGATCTAGTGGAGAAGAAGGTTATCGAGCTTCCGGAGTCTAAACGACCAAGCGAAGCCGGACGTACAACTGATCCGAAGTATTGTCGATATCATAGGGTTGTGAGTCATCCATTGGAGAACTGCATAACCCTCAAAGAGAAAATAATGAGGTTAGCCGAAGAATGGAAAATTCTCTTGGATCTAGATGATCCTGCTGAGTCCAATTGCATTGTAGCACAAGTGGATATTAAAAGCCGTAGGCCATACCTTCATTCTGCAGCCAAAGAATGTGCTCAAATGATTCAGTTCGGAACTCTAGAGCCGGTGTGTGGACACGGGGGGCCCACGGGGTCGCTTGGGAAAACAAGCGTTTGCATTTGTGGAGTCGCCACCAATTTATTGTGGAAAATTGGAAACCGTTTGAATACTTCGCGTCATGTCAAGACACAAAGTAGTGACATAGACACCAAGAACTCGTTACCCTTAGCATTCTATGTCTAGAATGACTCTCGTGGATGCTAATGAACACGGATGTTCACAGAGATTTGGAGTAAGGGGTGAGGGTACGTATTAGGAAGCTCTTTTGATCGAACACCTAATCCCGCCCGCCTCGATAGCGGCCTCTACTAATGATTAGGGAAATCATTTATATTCGATATGTTGTCGATTATATGCATGTAATGCAACATCCAACGTTTTAATCCTAGCATAGGAAGGTTAACTAAGTCGGTGAACACGTAATTAAACATACATTAGGGTCGAAGTAGGGATTTAGGGTTGATTACATGTGAAAACAAATAAACGATAATAAAGACACAATAAAATATAATAATTAAAATTACAATAATTACAATGGTTAATGATTGATTTACGTCAAAAATACACTTAAAACGGATAATTTGAGAAAAGGAAGGGAAAATAAATTAAGGATAGAAAACGAACTGATTAATAATGATAATACGGGTAATAGTTGATTAATACGTAAGTTAACGAACTGGGTCAAAGCATAAACGGAAGTTCAGAGAGCGTAACTCAACCGAATAAAGCAGCAGAGTCGTCCCCTTGGAAGAGGCACAGTGATCACTGCGTCTGTTCCTGAGGTGAGTTCTGGCTGTGAAGCCGGAACTGCATATCGTTAATATTCATTGGTAATTTAATTACCAATTAATGATATTTGACTCAAGTAGAAGTGATTTAACTGACTAATTACATGCAAATTGGTCATAAAAACGATAAAGAACGGACTCAAATTAATTAGAACGAATTAATTACCAATTTTGGCTAACATAAATTAATTAGGTTTGCTAATACGATTTAATCAGGTTTATTTACACAAATTCAATTAGATTAGGTGATAATGTACATACGAAAATATACAAAAGATGAATTTCAGAGACTTGATATGGACAAATAAAATCTCTAAAACCCGGATTTGATTTTAATGACGAAACCCCGCAAATATTGGTTATTTGGGATTTAAGTCGAAAATTAAAAGTGAGAAGTTAGTAATTATATGTTAAAATTGTTATACGAATGAATAATGAAGAAAAAAAATAAAGAAATCGAATAAAAAGACGAATCAACGAAGAACAAAGGAAGAAGAAGAAAAGCAGAAACAGCGGCAACCTTAGGAAGAGGCGCAGCAGTTGCTGCGTTTCTTCTCGACGTCTGCCCTCTGTTAATCCGAAAAAAGGGTTTAATAAAAGGTTTTATAAATCGGTTTTAAATATGTTTTCGACGTAAATCTTACAATAATTTATACAATAAAAAGGTACAATAATAAAACATGGGATTTACACCCTCAGACTTACATGTTTGACGAAACAAGATTGACTAAGTTAACGATTAGTGATTACTCGATTCGAATGTACGACGAAAGTGCCCTCTTAAGGGGAATTAAGCTAAATTGATTAAGTTGATTGAGTTGAGTTGGTCAAATTGGTCGGTCATGCAAAACAAGGCTGGTACTCAGAAGGATCTGAGCTTACGTGGTCGAAAGTTCAGGCACGTAGACGCCAATAAGCAAGAGCACGGTCTTAGAATGCAAAGGGAGAAGAGAAGGGCGGACACTCGCGTGAGAAATATGTGGAGCGAAGCTGCCTATTTATACTAATCACATAGAGGAATTAGGGTTTCGGTAAAACTTTGGAAATAAATCTCGAAAAGATCTTAAAATACGCAGAAAGGAGCTGGGGAAGAGGCACCGCAACAACTGCGGCTCTTGGAAGAGGCGCAGCAGGTGCTGCGTCATTTCCCCAGGAGTTTCCTCCTGCGGAAGAAAGATTTTCCGCGTTTCTGTTATGGAATTGCGGTAGATCTCAACTTCCTTATTGTTTAAAATATAATTTCGGGATATATTTTGCCAAAAGATTAAAAGATTGAAATATGGAATAGAAATATCCGAAACATTCCAGAACATTCTAACTCGGCATTTTAATGGTTTAGTAGAAAATGAAGACGGCTTTTGACCCGGACTCCAAATGAACTCTAAATACTGTCAAAACGACTGTAACGGCGCGTATATGACGACCAATGGGTAGACACAAGTATTTGAGCTATCACTTGACGATAAACTTACGAATTATCATAAATCATTCCGTGTACCAAACATGCGGCCCATCATCACCGGGTGGCTTGCGGGAGGTGTAGAAACGAGGTATCTACAGAGCCCCCACTTTGACTGAGGCTTGGACAAGGCGAAAGTCAAAGTATAGCGATCAGGTCAATCGAAGATTACAACCTAACGACTATGGCGACGCGAGGCGGCTCAAGTGGTCTGAGCCAAGGACCTGTCGTCGGGAACATTTTAGAGTCTGTCGACTATCGGGGAGGGTCATTTAAAGTACATTAGACTACTTAAGGAAGCTCGCTCGCCATAAGAAGAGATCATACCTGAGCCTTCTTTCTTTGAGGGGAAATAAAACGTAATATTGAAGGACAGCAGGACGTCGGTAGAAACTTTTGGGTGGAAATCTGCTTGCGACGGTCTTAAGCGAGTCCGGAAAAACTTGAGGTTAAATCTGCTTGCGTCGGTCACAAGTGAACTCCGTGTCTCGAGAAGAACAACTGGCTGCCATGAACTCTCGCTAGGGAAATAATTGAGGCGTGTCGAAACACCGTCAAAGAAAATCCACTCGTTGTCGCAAGCAAAGTTTTTATAAAGTACTGTGACAATTCACAGTCTACTCGGAAGTACGGGTCCGGACGAGTAATAAATATCAAACGGACCAAATATACGATTTATGGCGTTGAAGAAGAGGCGCACCAAAGATTGGCCCACAAATAACGAACTTATAACGAATTTTTGAAAATCGAATTGGAGGGAAGCTGAGGAAGAGGCACAGCAAGAGCTGCGACTCTTGGAAGAGGCGCAAAGATCATCCGCATCTTTTCCTGGGTTCGTCCCTGTCTGAGTAAAAACTCGACAGAACCCGTGTTTATTCATTATAACAAAACACAAAATTCTCTAAAAAATCTCTCAAATTCCGTCGATGTTTCCCCAAAATTTGATCAAAAGCTTGCATTAATTATGACTAATCGAGGTATGTGTCCTATTCTTGCATTAACATCCGTATTTTGCTTGATTTGAGTCGAGAAAATTAGGGTTTTCAACCCAAATAACTCGAAAATTTGGGGCTTTTCCCCCAAATGAATTTTTCTTGTGAAATTGACATTTGAAATGGATGATTGGTAGTGTAAGGAACATAACCATGCGTTCTTTTCGAATTTTCTTGAGTATCGAGCATTTGAGTAGAATTGTGACGGTTTCACAGCTGTGTCGTAAATTGCTTCGAAAATGGTCTTAGGGTTGCCCATTTGCGATGAAACTTGATATTTGGAATCCTTCTGTGATGGGTAAACTGTTGGAATAAGTGTCCTCCGACAATAATGCGATGACAACGGTCGATCATGATGATCACATGTTTAAATCTCATTTTTAAGAATACATGTGGGATGTAATATTTTACAGTCAACTGGTCCACACATATCGGTAATGATTGGCTGACTAGAGTTTGACATTACTGTCGTGCGACGGTGGTGATCAGTTGATCCCCTTAGGTCATACCTAAAGGGTGACGCTCTAAATTGATTATTTAATTAATCGTATGTCAATACGAGTTAATTAAATTGCTTAAAATTGACGGGTGATTTTGTGAGTAAAGTTAACGTGTCTAATTGTAATTTGATTAAATGAGATACGGTCTAAGTAATCGAATTGTTTTATTACTTATATAAAATTATTGTTTACGAAACAATTGAAATTGAAATTGAATGAATAATTTATTATAAAAACAAGACGTTGTAATTTATAATTTGATAAACCGTTTTGGCACAAGTAATTACGAATTACTAGTCGATTTTGTGTATGGCATATTTTATGAGTATGTTTATTTTTAATATGTTAAAAATACATTACAATTTTATATGTCAAGTAACATGTCACATATGTTACAATTGACAAATGACAAAAATAAAATGGACCATCCATTGTATGTTAAATGTGCCGAAAATATGGAGGGAGTATAAGGTTTATATTGTGTTTTTATTTTAAGTGGAAAACATAATGATTATGCCTAATGTCTAGCCATGCATGCCTAGTCTTGTCTTGAGAAGAACACAAGACCATGCATTGGGCTCTCCTTCCCCCTCCAACCGGTTTTCTAAATAGAAAAGACAAGGGCTTTTCTTTTATTATTTACTTCTTCAATACATAATTTTCTAGTGTAAGAAAATTGATCATTCTCTAAATTTTTGTGAGACATTTTTAGAAAAAGAAAAACCACAAAAACTCTCTTCTCTAAACCGAAATAGAGGAGAATAAAATAAATATTTTGGGTCAATTTTATGCTAGATTAATAATATTACTAGTTCATAATATTATTAATTATTAAGAGTAACACCTTGGGTATATGCTTTTGGGAGAGGTTCTAATTTGAACCTTGTTCATCCATTATAAGGAAAGCTCAAGAACTAACAAGAAGGAGAACTTGTTGGTGCCCAAATGGCCGAAATAAGATGGTGAGAAATAGATTTTTCCATCTCTTTTATTAAAGTTTGCATGCATAAGATATAGCTTTTATTTTATGACTAAATAAATTTGAACATATATGAATATGTATATTAATGAGATTAATAATTTCTAACAAGCGGTATCATGAGCCTTAGGTTGTTTGCATGCAAATCGGTTTATAGGTTTTCCGAGTTATATGATTAACATACAAAACTAATTAATTTGGTTTTATAAAGATAAACCTTAAAATAACCTTATGTGTTAAACGTTTCTGGTCCTAAGTGAGTTTTAGGACATTTTGGTTTATTTATGGATTTTAATGTTCATTTCATATAATATTGGCATTAAAATGTGATTTTTATGATAAGAATGTCATTTTTGGACGAAAAATAGCTAAGCTTCGAATTTTTTAGTGGTTTTTGGATATGTTTTCACATATATTATCTACTGATGGCCTGTAAATTTTCATGATAAAATGAGTTGTTTTGCTCGAAATATGGATTTTTCAAGTTAAAATCGTATTTAAATGGGTAAATAGGTTAATATGAGCTATATTTCGAATCTGGTCATGGAAATTTAGTATGTTGTCATATGAAATTTTACAAGATGTATGTAAAATATTTGGCTATAATGAAGTGTTTATGCATGATTTATGAATTTTTGATGAAAAACCACATAAATAGTGTCTATAATTAGTAATAATGCTAAAACATACTTCATAACTAAAGGAAAAACGTCACATGTTTCATTTTATCATATATTTCAGATCTAAAAGTGAAAAGTTAATGAATAAAATTTTTCTCATATTTTTATGGTCATAATTGTTAAAATCAATAAACCGCAACATTGTTTTTCTCGATAAATTTTCGAAATTTTTAACCTAAGTTTTTGAACATTATGTGTGTCATGGTATTTTTCCAGAATGTTCATGAGTTTAAGTTTCAAATTTTGAAATTATTTGAAATTTTTATGATTTAATTTGAGGTTTATAGCATAAATTTTGTATTTTTGGGTCCATTTATGAACAAAATTAAGAAATCTAGGTTAATTATTGTCAAAATGTTAGTGGAGACTAATTTTGAGTCCTAAGATGTTTAGGGTAACTAACTTGTACATAAATATGAATTTATGTAATTATTGTGATTTTTAAAAGGTTAAATCACGCAAATCCGTAAAAACCCATTAATATACGATATTGGCTCTTTAAAGGCGATTTAGCATAAAATCGAGCATGTTCATACATATTATAATGCTGCATTTTATTTATGATTGTCATATTTTAATTTTATGTAATTTTTGAATTATGTAATTTTTACTTAGTATGGCCTTAGTTTTTAATTGGTATTACCCGAAATGTATGGGAATATCGATTCGGTTGTAATTATTGTGATCTCGTATCACCGTTTTGTCATTTAATAGATTTATTCTTATTTTAATTACAAATGTATAATAGGAAATTATGTAATTCATTTTGTAATTTAATTATTCCGGAGTTCCTTGAAGACGATGCTATTCGAGAAAGCGGTCCATCAAGACGGTGTTACCTTGAAGTGCGTTCCAAGACCGAAGTTCAAGGGACCAAATGAGTTGGTTTCCGAATTTGTAATAGTTTATTAGATTTACTATTTTAGGAAGGCCATACTAGGATTTTATCTTTATGCTTTGCATTTTTTTTATATGTTGCATGCATCGCTAAATCGCCATAACTAAACATGCATTTTAAATCGAGTTTATCGACCGTGTCAATTACAATTATCGTAGTTCACCGCTTTAGTTCACTTAAAACGTGATAGATAATAAATTGACATGAACTCTCGCTAAAATAAACAATTGAGACTTAGCCTTACCAAAAAGTAGAAACCATGAAAACCTATTTCGTGAGGGAGTGCGCTCGGCCACACCGGGGTGCAAACCTTGTTACGTAGGGGAAGTGGGTGATAAATGTCTATCCACCGAATTCATGTTGATAAGGGATGAATCGGCTACCCCGTGCCCAAGTTAATGTGAATTTGGATCATGGACACATCTATTTGAAATTTGGATTGAGCTCAACGGAAGTATTCGTGATCGTAGTCGCATGTGTTCCGGGCTATAAATAAATATTAGAGTAATTTTATCGAGCGAGAGTTCTAAAAGTAGAATCGACTAAAGAGTTAATCCACCGAGTTATATTGATAAGGGATGAATCGGCTACCCCGTGCCCAAGTTAATATGAATTTCGGTCTCAGAATCATTTATCACAGTTGGGTAGAGGTCACTATGTAAATGCTATACTTGTTTAATTATTTACAAGTATTATTATAACGATAAATGTTTTGTTTTCATTATTCCGTTATCATATTTTTCTATTTCTTTACCTCAATTTATATACGATATCATTTCGATTTTAGTTCAAATCTCCATTAAAACATCGTAACTAAAGACAAAATTTGAATTTTCTTCTAAAACCTCGTAATATCCATTGAAAGGATCTCTTGTGAAGAGTATAGATAAAAGTTATTCGTGATCAAAAAGGTTTTTGATTTTTGACTAACATATCTACTTTATAATGAATTGTTTCTCATGTGCTTAATTGAGTTAAGTACTTTGAAACGTTACATCATTTTGGTAACTAGATTTGTTGGAAATCAAAATTGACCAAAATACCGCAACCACTTCAATGAAAGTTTTAAGACTAAACAAACAAATGAAGAGTAGTCTTCATGAATTTCAATTTTGCTTCTCTTAGCAAAGACTCATTGAAATGAATGGGAGCATTCTCTTAAACCGTTAAGAAAAGGGTGAGGTTTAAAGAAGTAAAATTGGAATGGAATTGATACAAGGTAATGTTAAAGGTAAAGTTATTGAGAATAACGATACTAAACCTATGAATCCCGACCGATAATGTTTCCATTGTCTTAATTGTTGGACGCTAGAAAGGAAACTACCCCAAATTATTGAAGAATCAACAAGTTAGTTGTGGGACATCTAATGGGACCTTCTTCTTTAAATGTTTATTCGATTAACATAAATTTTGCTAGTACTACTTCGTCAATATTAGAAACCGGTGGTGGTTTTCATCATTGTATTTGATACATAGGATGATTAGAATATGACGACTAGCAACAATGATGTCGAGAGATAGAGTCATTGTGTACTCAATCTAGTTTTGGGTTTATATTTATACCTTAATTATGACTATTAAGTGAATAAACTCTAAATAAGAATATAATTTTGTTAAGATACATAAGAGGTTCACTTTTGTGACCCTATATACCATGATTTGATGTATGTCTAGCCCATTATCAAGGTGATTATATTCTAAACCAAACTAGAATGATATATCATGTAGATGATGCAAGACTCAAATTGGTAACCCAAGATTAAACCTTAAATTCTAGAATGATGAACGCAAAGAGTTATCGAGTACTCTTAGAACCATTAGATTATAAATCTTATGATATATGCGTATCTTGTATTCAAAGCAAGAGGTCTCGTGCTTTTTGGTTGAAAAGGAGATCGAGAATGTAAATCATTGATACAGAATAGGTTGATCATTTACTTTTATCAACGATTTAAATTGACACTAATGTGTTCACTTAATAAGGTAAATAAAGAAATCTTTGAAGAAGTTCAAAGAGTTCAAAGAATCATGATTTAGTCGTGATGGGTTTATCAAAGTGAAGACTTTGATATAAGCCAAAGGAAATGTGATATAGTATCACAAATTAATCTCTCTTAGCACGCATTATGGGATAATATGTGGTTGGATAAAGAAATCAAACGCTATTCGATATGGTTTGGACTTCAATCAAGTTACTTTGAGTTACTTGATCCTTTTGGGGATTTTATCATTTTGTCTAAATTATTTTTCTTCTAAATCTAAAACGAATCATATGAGATATGAAATGGTAGGGTACCATGTTTGTAAGTTTTCAAAAGAAACAAATGCTCAATTTTCCTTACTATAATCACAAGTACAACGGGTTTGTGGCTCGTGAAGCTGTCTTTCTAAAATACAAGTTTATTTCTAGAAGACAGAGTGGGAGAAATTATTCAAGAGCCACAAAGAATGTTATGTCGCAAATTCAAGAGCCACAAAGAATGTTATGTCGCAAGAAACTGGTCTTTCTTGACTACATGAGACGTTTTGTGTAAGACGTTGTTTCTTCAAAACCTAGGAGGTTAAAGTCATCACTTGTTGAAGATGATGAATTAGTGTTACTTTTAGAAAGGAAAGAGCTTGTAACTTACAAGGAAATTGTTTGATTCAAGTTAATTACTTCTGGAAAGTAATTAACATATGACTTACATGAGAGTGTTTAAGTCACAACTCAATACAAGGCTTAGAGCCATGAAAATCCGAAATAAATTCCAAGCGAATTGTTAGATATCAAAGCTTGATTGGTGGCAAAAGGTTTTGCACTAGTTGAAATGCTTAAGTCTATTTGGATCTTCTTAGGGATTGTGTTTCATTATGATGACATAAATATAGCAAGTGAATCTAAAACCCACTTCTTCAATTAGAAGGAATGTATTCAATATATGTCTTGAGTTTTGTAGATTCTTGCAATCCTAAGATAATATGAAACTTAAGAGAGGGTCTTAAGTAGGACATCAATGAGTTGGAATCAATGTTTTGATCATGTTATAAAAATTTTCTCGATAAGTCGAGAAGTTGTGTTTATACATGGAGTTTAGTGGGAATTACGGTAATTTTAATTAGTCTAATATATGGATGACATGTTGATCATTGGGAATGATTTAAGACTTGGAGTAATATAATACATCTTTGATATCCGGATTTATGGAGATAAATCTACATGATATTAGCATCAAATAAGAAGTCTTATGTTGATAAGATTCATGATTAGTTCAATCGAGTTGAACATATTTGATTGATTCCATTTGCTTCCGCTGCCGGATCAATTAAATGAGTAATGATGTACAACACTTCATATACTTTGAGTATGATGAATTGTTTCAAAATCGAATTTAAGTAATAGTTACCAAGTAGCCATATAGATTATTCTTAAGTGCTTGAGGAAGCATTAAGGATGGAAAGTTAAGTGTTTTTGATGCAATTAACTAATTTGTGTAAGGGTGTTACACGAATGACAATTGAGATTGCGAAAGGTTTCAGACAAAACCATATTCAAAACACGTGAAGATGGTTAAGGAACCATTGTGGCTGTGTTATTTAAGAAATAGATTTGCTAGAATCGTTCTAGGCAATAAAGAACAATGAGAGATATTTACAACGGAAATTGAGTACACTTGCAATCATGAGATGTGCGAGAGGGATGGGTCCCGCACACTGTGAAAACAGTGGGAGCTATTCTAAGGCTAGAGAGCTTATGTCAAGATTGGATTTAGTCACGTACTCAGAATGTTTTGTAATGCAAATGTATACATTACAAAGGAAAACGAGTATGTAGTAAGGTTGAGTAAGGTACAAGAAGTTGATAAAACCTACTAACCAAAGCCTTCTCATGGGCTTAACATGATGAGTCATGTCATATCAATTGGATTGAGATTAACAACTACATACATAATCAAATTGGATTATAAAAATATGAAGAAGTAATCAGGTATTGTCTATTCATATGTGATAATCACATTTGTCGTTCGAGTTTTTAAATCTGAAAACTCCATTTATACTTTGTTACATCCAAACGGGTTGTAGAGACAATATTAAACCCCGTTAAAGTGAACCCGGAATAACATGGTATTTGCCCATAGTCACTTGTATGAGGTGACGTCTCGAAGTGACTAGAGTGTGATGCGATTGATGGCAAGTTCAAGTGCCATAGAGTCATGTGAGATGACTAATCGATCACATAGGCAGACTGTTAGGAACACTTTGTCGGGCCATATGACCGCTTATAGAGTTCTGGCAAATTTATAAAGCCTAGTCGTGGCGAGAGCTACTATAGTATTCTAATGAGTGGATTCTTTTGACTAAAGACTATTCGCCTAAGATGGCACAGTTTCAGATTAACTTTGATTTATGTTACTACAACCTTCGTAAGTGGGGTCAAATGGGCATATTTTGGGTTATGATGGCTGTGGCTAGTCGAAGGGAATAGTGCGATAGGAATTGTCCACCCCCTTGTCAGGGTTAAAACAATATCTCAGGGCCACTCGAGGAGTAATGAACTAGAAATGTGTGGCCACGCTCGGAAGGTATCTATGGTAGATGACTCCGGTCAATCATTTATTCTCCAGATCGAGGAAACCACTCTCGATATGATCACTTGCAAGTACGACCTAAAAGACACCTTGAATTGAGTGGGAGATAGTAATAGGACAATAGAATTCGTGACGCACACTTGTCGAGGACAAGTGGGAGATTGTTAGAATAAGTGTCCTCCAACAATAATGCGATCACAACTGTCGATCATGATGATCATATGTTTAAATCTCATTTTTAAGAATACATGTGGGATGTAATATTTTACAGTCAACTGGTCCACACATATCTGTAATGATTGGCTGACTAGAGTTTGACATTACTGTCGTGCGACGGTGGTGATCAGTTGATCCCCTTAGGTCATACCTAAAGGGTGACGCTCTTAATTGATTATTTAATTAATCGTATGTCGATACGAGTTAATTAAATTGCTTAAAATTGACGGGTGATTTTGTGAGTAAAGTTAACGTGTCTTATTGTAATTTGATTAAATGAGATACGGTCTAAGTAATCGAATTGTTTTATTACTTACATAAAATTATTGTTTACGAAACAATTGAAATGGAAATTGAATGAATAATTTATTATAAATACAAGACGTTGTAATTTATAATATGTTAAAAATACATTACAATTTCATATGTCAATTAACATGTCACATATGTTACAATTGACAAATGACAAAAATAAAATGGACCATTCATTTTATGTTAAATGTGCCGAAAATATGGAGGGAGTATAAGGTTTATATTGTGTTTTTATTTTAAGTGGAAAACATAATGATTATGCCTAATGTCTAGCCATGCATGCCTAGTCTTGTCTTGAGAAGAACACAAGACCATGCATTGGGCTCTCCTTCCCCCTCCAACTGGCTTTCTACATAGAAAAGACAAGGGCTTTTCTTTTATTATTCACTTCTTCAATACATAATTTTCTAGTGTAAGAAAATTGATCATTCTCTACATTTTTATGAGACATTTTTAGAAAAAGAAAAACCACAAAAACTCTCTTCTCTAAACCGAAATAGAGGAGAATAAAATAAATATTTTGGGTCAATTTTAAGCTAAATTAATATTATTACTATTTCATAATATTATTAATTATTAAGAGTAACACCTTGGGTATATGCTTTTGGGAGAGGTTCTAATTTGAACCTTGTTCATCCATTATAAGGAAATCTCAAGAACTAACAAGAAGGAGATCTTGTTGGTGCCCAAATGGTCGAAATAAGATGGTGAGAAATAGATTTTTCCATCTCTTTTATTAAAATTTGCATGCATAAAATCTAGCTTTTATTTTATGACTAAATAAATTTGAACATATATGAATATGTAAATTAATGAGATTAATAATTTCTAACATAAACCTCCTACCATCTCGGATTTTTGATTTGCGACAGCTTTTTCAGGACACTTTTCTAAGGCATAATCGTCGTTATAACGAAATGCTACCAAAATTTCGACTCAAACCAATGACTAGGCTTCAATTTAGACTTGACTTGACCCATTTTACCACATGAGTGGTCGGGTTTCGAAAGAAATGGCCAAAGATGGTGAGAAAAGAACTATTTTCGGAGCTCGAAAGCTTGAAAACACCATGACTGAGGCTCGCTGTCACTTGACGCGGCCTAATTCACTCTAATTTTGCAGGTGACGAGCCTTCTACGTCGAGGAGGGCTCCCATGGACGTTAATACTGACTTCGATTCGTCTCTTACTTTCGAGGAGGTGCTGGAGGAGGCGTTTGCTGAGCAGGCTGCCGAGGAGGAGGCTGTTGAGGAAGAGGCCGCTGAGGAGGAGGCTCCGAGGCGGGCCAACGTCGGACGAGGCGGCCACCAGCTAGCGAGGGCACCCCAGTGGGCTGAGAAATAGGATAGTCGACATCTCATCTGGGCAGCGGAGAGTCACCTGTCCTATAGGACGGTGAAAAGCTTGGTAAATCTTTAAGCTTGTTATTCTCTCATCATCTTTCTTTACTTATTCATTTGCCGTTTCATTTCTCTTTTACTTCGGGCGAAAGATAGATTTGCGTCGAATCGATATAGGAGGCTGGGAACATGAGGTCCTTTTCTGGCTACACGACGATGATGGAGGCTTACGGGAGACTGTCGGAGGAGGAGCAGGCCATCATCGAGCTTGGAGCTTTTGGAGCGTTGGTGCGAGTGTGGAGGGAGATAAAGGAAAGGAAGCTTCGGGCTAACCTGTGCCTGATTCGAGCCTTCCTTGATCGGTACTGAGACACGACCTCGACCTTTCACATGCCTTTTGGTGAGGTTGGGGTCACGTTGGAGGATTACGGCATGATTACTGGTCTGCCGTGTAGAGCGGAGGCCGTGGCGTAGCCGTCGACGGCCATGAGGGTGGACTCGGCCGAGGCCAAGAGGCTGATCGGCTGGAACCTAGTGGCGAGTGCTGCTACGATTCCCGGGTTAGTGCCGAGCTCCTACGTCAGGGATTACTTTACTGGTAAGGTCCCGACGGTAGTGACGGTGGATGGGAGGGAGGAGGCTCCTCCTCCTTGTACGGCAAAGCAGAGAGCTCGCCTGTGTCTCTGTTGGTTCTCGTCTTCATTCTACCTTGAAGACAAGGGGGAGAGGCTGTTGACGAAGCTTCTTCCCTTCCTTTCTGACTTGAGTGACCTAGGTCGTTGGGACTGGGTCACTCATGGCTTTGCGGTCCTCACTCACTACATGAGGGCCATGGTTCGTCCTTAGCTGCTGGAGAAGGGGACTTCTCCTGCTACTGTCGGCCTTGGATTGTTGTTAGAGGTATGAACCTTCATTTCGTGCATGAAAGATCATTTCTTCTTGTTATCGGATAGCGAAAGATCGTCATCGATCATCTTGTTTTGCAGGCGTGGGTGTACACCTACTTTCCGGGCTTTGCGCCCAAGAGGACGGAGCCTGTGCCGCGAGCCTATCCTTTTGAGAGGGATTGGGTGATGTGTCGTAGGAAGAGCCAGCGCTCTTCTTACGATGTCTATCGACGGGGCGTGAATGCCCTGAAGCTGAGTGATGTGAGTACTTCTTAATCACTTTCCTTCACTTGCTTATTCATTACTCTTTAGAAACGATCATAGGAATGACCTCTTGTTTGCTTAGTGGGTGGCCAGGCCTTGGGCGGACTACCTTGACGCCCCTCCTTTCGTGGCTGAGGTCCTTCGACCTAAGACCTCGAGTCGGTTGCTGTTGAGGACGTCGATGGGTCCAGTGTGGTATCTGGGCGAGCGCTTGACTCGTCAGTGCTCTCGTGATGCTTTCACGGTTCCCATCGATCCTCCTCGGACGATGTTTAGGGAGCCTTCTGACGCAGAGAGGGAGGCTGACTTAGCAGACGTCGGTGGCGACGCTCTTCTTCTTCCTGGCGAGGATTACTCTGCGTTTATTCGCCGGAGGCTGGCGTACTGGCCGGTCGTGGTAAGTGCTTCATTTTCCTTATTTGAGCTGACTTGATAAAACGATGAATGATCATCAAATAAAGACTTCAATTGAATTTTGCAGGAGGTTGAGGAGGCGGGCGTCGAGCCCCCAGCGTATCCCGAGACCCTCGAGTACATCGACGCAGCGGGGATGACGACGATCTCCGTGTTGGAATAAGTGTCCTCCGACAATGATGTGATCACAACTGTCGATCATGATGATCACATGTTTAAATCTCATATTTAAGAATACATGTTGGAATTAATATTTTACAGTCAACTGGTCCACACATATCGCGAATGATTGGCGGACTAGAGTTTGACATTACTGTCGTACGACGGTGGTGATCAGTTGATCCCCTTAGGTCATACCTAAAGGATGATACTCTTAATTGATTATTTAATTGATCGTATGTCGATACGGGTTAATTAAAATTGCTTAAAACCGATGGACGATTTTGTGAGTATTATTGGCGTGTCTTATTGTAATTCGATTAAATAAGATACGGTCTAAGTAATCAAATTGTTTTATTACTCAGATAAAATTATTGTTTACGAAACAATTGAAACTGAATGAATAATTTATTATAAATACAAGACGTTGTGATTTATAATTGATAAACCGTTTTGGTACAAGTAATTATGAATTACTAAGTCGATTTTGTACATGACGTATTTTTATTAATACATTGATTTTTAATGTGTTAAAAATACATTACAATTACACATGACTAGTAATATGTGACTTTTGACAAATTGACAAAATAATGTGTAAAATGGACTTTCCATTTTACACAAAATGTACCGGAAAAAATAGGGTGGATTAGGGTTTAAAGTGTGCTTTATATTTTATTTAAAAGAGCAATCATCACACCAAAACCTACTCTTACATACCTACATTTTATGGGTAGAAGAAAAAGCCATGCATTGGCCTTGTTTCCCACCCCCACCCGGTTTGTCATAGAGAAAAAGACCAAGGGTTTTTACTCTATTTTTATTCTAATATACACTACAATTACTAGTGTGATATTAATTCCTTTACATTTAAAACTTATAGAAATTTTAGAGAGATAATTACTCCTTCCTCCCTCTCTTGGCCGAATAACAAGAGACCAAAATAAATATTTTGGGTCATTTTTAGTAAGATTAATATTGTTCTAGATTTAATAATATTAGTCTTTTAAGAGGTTACCTTGGGTATAAACTTTTGGGAGGGATTCTATTTTGGATCCTTTGTTCATCCATTATAATGAAGCTCAAGAACAAGTGAGAAGGAGAACTCATTTGTGCCCAAAAATCCGAAACTACAATAGTAAGAAGTGACGATTTCTTCTCTACTTTTGTTCAAGTTTGCATGCATAAGATCTAGTTTTAATTTTATGACTAAATTAAAATGTCACATTTATGAATATGTTAAGGTATGGAATTAGTGTATCCTAAAAAGTGGTATCAGAGCGCCTTAGGTTGTTTGCATGCAAATCGGTTTATAGTTTTTCCGAGTTATATGATTAACATACAAAACTAATTAATTTGGATTTATGAAGATAAACCTAAAAATAACTTTGCATATTAAAAGTTTCTGGTCCTAAGTGATTTTAGGACATTTTGGTTTATTTATGGATTTTATTGTTCATTTCATATAATATTGGCATTAAAATGTGATTTTTATGATAAAAATGTCATTTTTGGACGAAAAATAGCTAAACTTCGAATTTTTCAGTGGTTTTTGGATATGTTCTCACATATATTATTTACTGATGTCCTGTAAATTTTCATGATAAAATGAGTTGTTTTACTCGAAATATGGATTTTTTAAGTTAAAATCGTATTTAAATGGGTAAATAGGTTAATATGAGTTATATTTCGAATCTGGTCATGGAAATTTAGTATGTTTTCACATGCAATGTTACAAGATGTGTGTAAAATATTTGGCTATAACAAAGTCCTTATGCATGATTTATGAATTTTTGATGAAAAATCACATAAATAGTGACTATAATCAGTAATAATGCTAAAACATACTTCATGACTAAAGGAAAAACGTCACATGTTGCATTTTATCATATATTTCAGATCTAAAAGTGAAAAGTTGATGAATAAATTTTTTCTCATATTTTTATGGTCATAATTGTTAAAACCGATAAACCGCAACATTGTTTTTCTCGATAAATTTTCGAAATTTTTAACCTAAGTTTTGAACATTATGAGTGTCATGGTATTTTTCCAGAATGTTCATGAGTTTAAATTTCAAATTGTGAAATTATTTGAAATTTTTATGATTTAATTTGAGGTTTATAGCATAAATTTTGTATTTTTGGGTCCATTTATGAACAATATTAAGAAATCAAGTTTAATTATTGTCAAATGTTAGTGGAGACTAATTTTGAGTCCTAAGATGATTAGGGTAATTAACTTGTACATAAATATGAATTTATGTAATTATTGTGATTTTAATAAGTTAAATCATGCAAATCCGTAAAAACCGATTAATATACGATATTGGCTCTTAAAGGCGATTTAGCATAAAATTTGGCATGCTCATACATATTATAATGCTGTATTTTATTTATGATTGTCATATTTTAATTTTATGTAATTTTTTAATTATGTAATTTTACTTAGTATGGCCTTAGTTTTAATTGATATTACCCGAAATGTATGGGAATATCGATTCAGTTGTAATTATTGTGATCTCGTATCACCGTTTTGTAATTTAATAGATTTATTTTTATTTTAATTACAAATGTATAATAGGAAATTATGTAATTCATTTTGTAATTTATTTATTCCGGAGTACCTTGAAGACGGTGCGACTCGAGAAGGCGATCCATCAAAGAAAATGTTGCCTTGAAATGCGTGCCAAGACCGAAATTCAAGGGACCAAAGGAGTTGGTTTCCGAATTTGTAATAGTTTATTAGATTTATTATTTTAGGAAGGCCATACTAGGATTTTATTTATGCTTTGCATTTTATTTATATGTTGCATGCATCGCTAAATCGCCATAACTAAACATGCATTTTAAATCGAGTTAATCGACCGTGTCAATTACAATTATCGTAGTTCACCGCTTTAGTTCACTTAAAACGTGATAGATAATAAATTGACATGACTTCTCGCTTAAATAAACAATTGAGACTTAGCCTTACCAAAAATTAGAAACCATGAAAACCTATTTCGTGAGGGAGTGCACGCGGCCTTACCGGGGTACAAACCTTGCTACGTAGGGAAAGTGGGTGATAAATGTCTACCCACCGAATTTATAAAGATAAGGGTTGTATTCGGCTTTACCGATGCCCAAGTTGATGTAAATTTGGATCATGGACACATTTATTCGAAATTTGGGTTGAACTCAACGAAAGTATTCTCGACGGTTGCCGGATGTGTTTCGGGCTAAAGATAAATATTAATGTAAATTTATCGACCAAGAGTTCTAATAGTAGAATCGATTAAAGAGTTAATCCACCGAGTTATATTGATAAGGGTTGTACTCGGCTTCACCGATGCCTAAGTTAATATGAATTTGGGTCTTGGAATTATTTATCAAGTTGGGTAGAGGTCACTAGATAAATGCAATAAAACTTGTTTAAATTAAAAATTTACGAGTGTTATTATTATGTTAAAACGACAAGTGTTTTATTCCTTCTATTTTTGTTTTGTAGACCACTTTTATTTCTCATAACAAATGGCCGCACCAAACACCAACGCCGCACCTCTCACTAATGTTTCATGGCTCCGATCCTTCATGCATCGTTGTAAACTTGAAAAGAATGGGTCAAATTTCTCCGATTGGGATGCCCAACTCAAATTAGCCGCCCAAGGTGACGACAAGCTTCGTTACCTCACCGAGGCCTCTCCACCCGAACCTAATGCTAGGTCGAGTGCCGCCACTAGGGAAGCATATGAGGCTTACCACAAAGAGTCCGCTGCTATGAAAAATGTGTTGATTTTTTCTATGGAGGCGGATCTCCAAAGGAGAGCCTTTAAAATGGGCACCGCTAATGAAATCTATTCCAAACTTGTGACAATGTTTTCACAAACACCGAGGAACGTCCAATATGAGGCGGCCTCGACATTATTTGATCTCGATTTGAAGGAGGGCCAAAAGGTTAGCCCTCACGTACTCAAATTGTTAGAGCTAGTCGAGACATTGAAACTTCAAAAGGTTGAAATCCCCAAGGAGCTCATTGTTGATAGGATTCTTCACTCCTTATCCAAAGTCAAAGCATATGTACAATTCCGGGTGAATTTCAATATTCAAGACAAGGACGTGTCTCTTGAAGAGTTGCACAAGTTACTGTGCAAGCCGAAAGAGACATGGGGCTAAATGTTAACCCACTGATGTGATCATTATTTGCGCACATTTAGTCCCCTAATTGAGCCTATTTTGCATACTATTATAGCATTTCATGGCCATTTTATCCGTCAAAACCTTCCTATTTGCTTTTCTATCGCATTCCATATGTTTTGTAGAAAAGGAGATAATAAGGCGGAAATTCCCGTCTTTCGTGCATATTTGGAAGCTACTTGACGATACTAGATGGACTAGTGTGAAGAGGAAGCAAGGACTAAAGACCAATCCCACAAGAATAAAACGGAAGTGAACAAAAGGGAAGAAAAGAAGAAGAATTATTGCTGAAGAACAATCCGAGCGGATTGTCCACTATCCGCCCGTCTCCTCACAGCAGAATCCGAGCGGTTTCCTCCAAAGACGCTCGGATTGCACCACCGGAATCCGCCCGGATTCTATTGAATCCGCTCGTCTTCTACCGACAGAACCAGCCCGTCCTCATTCCAATACGCCCGGATTCCTTCGCAGCATAATTTCGTCTTCTCCAAGCTACAAAGAAAGAAGCCCTTCCTTCGAAAAATACCGGCTCCTCCTTGCTCAATCTAAAAAGTGTAATTACTAGTTTAGCCCTTAGTTAACCCTAATGCATCCACCTAATTTCCACTATAAATACCCCATTTGTAATAATCAAATCAAGAAGTTTTAGGAGAGAATCTTTTTAGCTAGAAAAATTCTTCCTTAGATTAGATTAGGAGTAGATTAGAATAGATTACTCTTTAATCTTTCCACAAATTACACATTAATCTTTCCATAATTATTGTTCAAGTTTATTATTCAAGTTTATTATTGGGTAATTGAAGATTATTGGGTTTATTGGGAGATTGACAACCTTCCATCAATCATCAATTTCTTCTATTATTCTTTGCATTATTATTTTGGAATCTCCATAGGTATAACTCTCTTAATCCTTGTTTTAATTATTGTTAATCTTTCTTACTTGTTCATCATGTTTTACCTTATTAATATTATTGACAACCTTGTTAGCATGTTAAACTTGATAATGAGTGAGTAGTCTCTTAGCTAGGATTAGTGGGTAATTAAGGGAAACAAACATGGGGATTGATTCATGCTTAATCTAATATGTTCACATGATTAAATTGCTTGCTTGTTGTGATGTCAACTTTATGCACATGTTATGTTTGATGAAATGCCAAGCCTATGAATCCTTGCATTTACAACCATCTCTTATCTACTCAACTTGACTTTTAAGATATAAGCCAACTCGAGTCTTGTTAGACCATGCATAGAAGTTGAATAGGAGGAAAGTAAGTCGACTTGTAGGTGTTGTACAATCTAATCGATTCGGCTCCGGGACCCAACTCTTCCTATGAACCGTAAGACATAAACCAACTCGGTTTCTCCACAACATTAATTGCTTGCAACTTTGTAAACATGTTTGTATGATCAATACTATGAATCCCCTATGACCCCATGACATCCTAGCATCTTTAATTAATTGTTCACATCCTTCTTTTATTGCTTGGTTTACTATATTATTTGCATTAGTCTAGACACAACTACAAACCCAAACAAATCGTGACACTAGCATAAATTGAGATAGATAGACTTAGAACCCAAAGCACACCGTCCCATGGATCGACCTCGACTTACCGCTAACTAGTTGTTTGTTGAGTATTATAAATGTGTTTGATTGGATGTGACCCGACGACATCGCTCCGGATCAAAATGGCGCCGTTGCCGCGGATGGTGCTATGTGATTAAGTTCTTACTTGTTTGTATATTTTGATTTTGCTTTCACCTTGAGGAACTTTTTCCCCAAGGTTTGTTTTTACCGTTTTCTTGTAGTTTCCATGTTTGTAGTGGTATCTTTATCTTGACCATGATGATGCAAGACTTGACGTATGGAGTATGTGGTGGATCTTTGGAGTATGACTATGGGTATGGGGAGTTTGAGGAGCAAGTCAACACAAACCTACCTTATTATTTGTACAATGAAAATCCTAACCACTACCCCAATTTTTCCCACCAAAATCACCACACCCAATATCAACAACAACCACCCACCCAATACCCATTTCACAATGAACTTCAATTGCCACAATACAACCACTTTCACACCTACCCACAACCAAAAGATGAACCCATTCAAAACATGATTCTCCAAATGATGGGAGATCAACAAAACTTCTTCAAACAAATGCTAGAAGAGAGCCGAAAAGAAGATAATGTTCTTAAAGGCATTGTTATCCAAAGAGAGGAATTGGGGATTCAAATTGCCCAATTAAAAGATTCCCAAGCAATCACTCCCCACCGTTCTTTGGACATTGAGCATAAATGCGAATTTAAAGTAGTAACCTTTGATATGGAAGATAAGAAATGGGAAGAGCCAACCTCCTTGTGCTCTTGTGACTATGAAAGTGTTGTGTTCGATGAGGAAGACATGAGGTTGAGCAAACCAAATACTCTTAACCTTTGTGAGTATGAGGGTGTGTCCTTTGAAGTGAACATTGAGATTTTGAAAAAGGAGCTAAATGAAGCCCCCATTTATGATTCATGTGAAGATAGCAACAATAATGATGAACCTAACGAAGGGACTCACAATATCATCTTGCTTGAGGAGCCCATCCTTGAGGCATTTGAGATACCCTATCATGAAGAAGAACGTCCTTCCTTTATTCTTCATGAAGACCACTTGGCACCTATCATGGAGCCAATGATCATTGAAGAGGATATGATAGACCTTCTTCAAAAGGCCAAAGTTTCTTACAAGAGCTACTTGGTGAAAAAGCTCAAGGAGAAAATTGCTCGTGAGGCTACTTGTGAAGATTTGGCACCCGCAATCTCAACTCCTATGGCATCCAATCATCAAAGTAATGAAAATTCTCCTTCTACCTTGGAAGGATTGAAAAATCGAAATGCTATCATCATCACCAAAATTGAAGAAGAAGTTGGTAAGTGGAAGTCCACGGATGAAAATGAACCACACTTCATGCTTAGTGTTGACAAGAATCATGGGTTTACCTATTTGAAGCACCGGGAAAGCTCTAATGCTAAGGGCAAAGCAAGGAAAAGAACTTTCTACAAGCTTCCTTGGGCAAATTTCATATTC